>NC_089006.1:772061-855638 GCF_963932015.1 Anas acuta | reverse complement strand
AGCCTGGGGGGGCAGGGGGGTGTCGTTGCACGCTGCCATGCACCCGAGCGTGTGCGCACCAGTCCCGTGCACGCACTGGAGCGATGCCAGCGCACGCACACACGATGCTCACACACACATGCATGTGCCACCCCCCCAGCCTATCCTTGCCCCCCCCTCCCCAAACTGTGCCCCACACAGCCCTGCCCCCCCCCCCCCAGCTCCCTGCCATGGGGTACCCCACGGTCCCCAGGCTTTGAGGGGGTGGCCCAGGCAGATTGGGGGGGGGGGGGGGGGGGGGGGCATCTTCCCCAAAATATATGGGGGGGGTGGGTAAGGGGGGGGACCTTCACCTCCGTGCAGGCCTTGTGTGCCCCCGACCGGTGTCAGGGCCCCCAGCGCCACCCCCGGGTCACCTCGCTGCGAGGGGGGGGCTGAGATGTGCCGGGGTGGGGGGGGGTGCAGATAGCGGGGCTGGGGGCGCGGAGAGATCGAAGGGGGGGGGGGGGCAACTCGGGGGAAGGGGGGCAGCAGCAGCCCCCCGGGGCCGTCCCCTCCACCCCCACCCCCCCCGCTCTGCCCCTCGCCCCCTCCCCATCCCTTTCCATCCCTTTGCCCTCCCGCCCCCCCCCCCCCGCACTCACCGCTCCCCCCGCGGCTCCCGCCGGGGCGCGCCCCCCCCGTGCGCTGCGCGCATGGCGCAGGACGAGCGCAGCGCCCGGCTCGGCTCGGCCCGGTCCCACCCGGTCCCGTTCGGGCTCAGCTCGGCCCCCCCCCCCCCCCAAAACACCGGATTTTTTTCCCCCCCCCACCCCCCCCCGCGCCTCCCCCGCCGGCCGCTCTCCGCCGTTCCCCGGCAACGGCTGCGCCCCGGGAGCGCGCGGCTAAAAATACCGAGCAGCGCCCGCCCCCGGCACGGCCCCCCCCGGCCCCGGGCCGAGCCGAACCGGGCCAAACCCCCCCTTAACCCCCCCCTCACCCCCCGACCCCCCCCCCCTCCCGGGAAGGGCAGAGCGGCGGGGCCACGCGTGGGGTGTGCGGGGGGGGGGGCGCAAAATGCGCCGGGGTTGCGCCCACGCGTGTGCTCGGGGACACGCGTGGCACGGGGGGGGGGGGGCGCCTGGTGCTGCGCTCTGCACCCACACGGTGCTCGCTGCTGACCCCCCCCCCTCCTCCGGTGGTGCCCCCCACCCGAAAAAAAATTCCGCCCCCCCCCCGGGTTGTGTCCCCCCCCCCTCCCGGTGGCGGTGGCGGCCCCGGCCCCTCCCCGGCCCCCCCCCCCGGCGCACAAAGGCGCTTTGTGCCGGGACCGGCCCGGGAACAGCGGGGCCTTGTGCGGGGGGGGGGCGGCCCCACGCACCCACGGCCACGCACCCACGGCCCCACTGCCCCGCGCCCCCCCCCCCGCCGCTCCATCATCATCATCATCAGCCCTAGGGGGGGGGGTTTGAGAGGGTGATGGTGTCGGGGGGGGGGTTGCCCACAGGTGACACCCACCCCGTGCCCCCCCTCCCCACGGGGGTCTCAGGACCCCACGCAAAAACACGGGGGGGGGGGGCCCGGTGGTGAGAGGATGTGAGGGGGGGGGGATGTGGGGGGTGCTCGGTCCCCCCCCCCCCGCCCCGGGGCCGGTAACGTGACCCGGCCCGGGCTCGTTTTCCACCCCATTAACCCCCCCGCCCCCCCCCCAAGCCCGCCCCACGCCGGCTCCTCCCCCCCCCCCCCCCACCTCCCCCGGCCCCCCCCATTCAACCCCCCCCCCCGGGGCCCCCTCCCCGGCCCCGCCAATCGGTGCCAGCCGGGCCCGGCGAGGCGGCCGGCCCGGGGAGGGGGGGGGGGGGGGGGGGGCGCGGGGGGGGCCCCGTCCCACCGCCGCCGGCCCCGCCGAGCCATAAAGCCCATGGGGAGCCGGCGGCGGCCGGGCTGAGCGCGGCCAGGCACCCCCGGGCGCCCCAGGGTGCCCCCCCGGCAAGGTAAGGGGCCGCCGGGGGTGGGGTGGTCCCGGTCCCCCTGAGCCCCCCCGCCCCCCGCCCCGGTAAAGCCCCCCCTGGTCGCGGCCAAGACACCCTGGGAGGGGGCGAGGGGCTGGGGGCTGTCGGCAGTGCCCCCCCCCAGCTGGATGCGGCTCCGGGCCGGTGGCCCCGCGCCCCCCCCATCGCGCTGTCCCGTGTCCCCATCACGTCCCGGTGTCCCGTGCCCCCACCTCCCTTTATCCCCCAGCCCCCGTGTCCCCAGTGTCACCACTGTCCCCAGTCTCCCCGTCCCCCGTTCCCATGCCCCCCGTGCGCCCCCATCCCATGTCCCCACGTCCCCACGTCCCCCTCTCCCCTTCTGTCCCCGCTGTCCCCGTGTCCCATCTCCGCCATCCCCTCGCCCCCCACCTCTGTCCCCACGTCCCCACACCTGCTGTCCCCACATCCCCATATCTCCAGTGCCCCTGTCCCCAAATCCCCCCTCCCCGTGGGTCTCCCCCCCTCCCCACTGGGACCTGGACGGACGGACAGACGGACAGGGAGACGGACGGACGGACACGGACGGGGGGGGGGCACCACATCCCCACTCCCACCCCCTCCAGGCATCTCTGGGGCCACCCCTGTCCCCTCTACGGCAGCCCGCGGGGGTGTCCCCATTGCCCCCCAGCACTGAGGCCCGAGGCCGTGGGGTGGTTGTGGGGGGGCCCTTCCTGCCCCAGGGACTGGGGGGGGGGGGGCAGGGTCAGGGCGTTTCAAGGGCATTTGGAGTGAGGGGGACGGGGGGGGGGACCCACAGGGCGCTGGGTTGGTGGCACCGGCCCTGGGTGGGCTGGGAATTAGCCAGGTTAACCAGGCTGTGGGTTAACCAGGCTGGGAGTTAACCAGGCTGTGGCTTAACCAGGCTGTGGGTTAACCAGGCTGGGAGTTAACCAGGTGGCAGGTAATCCAGGCTGGGAGTTAACCAGGCTGTGGGTTAACCAGGCTGTGGGTTAACCAGGCTGGGAGTTAACCAGGCGGCAGGTTAACCAGGCTGTGGGTTGGGTATGCCAGATTAGCCGGGCTGTGGGTGAGCAGAACCACAGATTAGCCACGCTGGATTAGCCGGGCTGTGGGTTAGTCACGCTGGATTAGTGGGGTTGGGGATTAGTGGGGTTGGGGATTAGTGGGGCCGCAGATTGGCCACGCTGGATTAGCAGGGTTGGGGATCAGCCACGCGGGATTGGGCTGTGGGTTAGCCAGGTGTGGTTATCTGGGACTGGATTATCTGGGATGGGGGTTACCCGGGTGTGGGTTACCCGGGTGTGGGTTATCCTGGGATCAGATTATCTCAACTGTGGGCTATCCAGGTGTGGGTTATCTGGGATGTGGGTTATTTTGGGGTTGGATTATCTGGGATGTGGGTTACCCAGGTGTGGGTTATTTTGGGATTGGGTTATTTGGGATGTGGGTTATCCAGGTGTGGGTTATCCTGGGATTGGATTATCCCAACTGTGGGTTATCCAGGTGTGGGTTATTTTGGGATCAGATTATCCCAACTATGGGTTATCCAGGTGTGGGTTACCCAGGTGTGGGTTATCTGGGTGTGGGTTATTTTGGGG
Source organism: Anas acuta (assembly GCF_963932015.1). NCBI lineage: Eukaryota > Metazoa > Chordata > Aves > Anseriformes > Anatidae > Anas > Anas acuta. The sequence goes on along the minus strand of NC_089006.1, from coordinate 852,088 downwards.
TTGGATTATCCGGGTGTGGGTTATCCGGGTGTGGAGCGCTGCGGGTGTGCTTTATCGGGGCGCGGGCTGGAGGTGTGGGTTACGGGCGGTGTGCGGTGCCTGGTGTGGGTTATCTGCCTGTGGGGTACCCGGGTTAGTCGGGCTGCGAGTTCCACCCCCCCCCCGTGAGCTGCGGGTTAATGGGGCTGGGGGCTGACGGGGCCGGGGGTTACCCGTGCTGCGGCCGCGGGCGGTGGCTTCTCCGCTGGCTACGAGGGCTGAGCCGTCCCCGCCGGCCTTATCCGCCCCATCGGCACCGGCGCCGCCAGCTCCCGGGGGAGCCCCCGCGCCCCTGGGTCCCCCCCCGCGCCCCTGGGTCCGCTGGACGCGCTCCCGGCCCCGCCGAGCTGCCCCGGAGGCGGCGGGCTTGAAAAGAGGCCAAAACGGGCTTTTTTTGCCCCAATCCGCAGCCGGCAGCGGGGTGGATTTTTTGGGAGTTAACGGGGGTTGATAGCACTGGGGGGGGTGGGTTTGTCATTTTGGGGTCCCCTGGTGCTGTGGGGACCCCCCCCCCAGTGTCCCTGCTGTGCTAGAGGGGAAACTGAGGCACGGTTGGGGAGGGGTCCACGGTTCCATCCTGCCCCCGCCGCCCCGTGCTCGCCATTTTCCCAAATTTCCCAAATTCTGCAGCTTGGGGCCGGCAGCGTCAAGGGCACGGGGACGGCGCTGGCCTCAGGGCCCCCCCAGGGGTGTCCCCCCCCCCCCAGGGACACCCTCAAACCGGGTGCGATGGGGTCCCGGGGCGCTCCGATGGCCAAGGGCAGGGGACGCAGGGGACAGCGGCCGAGCGGGGTGGGTGGCAGGGGGGACGCTGGCCCCCGGGACCCCCGCTGGGGGGGGGGGGGGGGGCCAGGCTGGCCGGGGGGGCGGCAGCGAGCGCGGGGCCGTGCATGCTAACGAAGCGCCTCGTCAAAGCGCCTTTGTGCCCCGCCAGCTCCATTGAGGCCTCTCCTCCGGGGCGCACAAAGGCCCCACTGTCCCCGTGTCCCCGTCCCCCCCCCCGCCTGCCCTTGCACAGCCTCCCCCCCCCCCCCCAAAGCACCCAGCCCCATGCCGCATCCCCCGGTGTCCCCAACCCCGCGGTCCCCAATTTTGTACGGGGACGGGGTGAGGACCCTCCGCTCCCAGTTGCCACCAGTATCACGCCCCCCGTTTTTGGGGTGGAAAAGGGGGAAATTGGGGCTGGCGGGGAGCCCGGCCACGGCTGGCACCGTGCGGGCACGGGAACGGCGCCCGGGTTGGCGATGCCAGCGGGCCACGGGGAGGGGGGACGGGTCCCCGTGTCCCCTGCCCTGCTAGGACCCCCCACATGCTCGTGGGGGGGGGGAAACTGAGGCAGGAGGCGGGGGGGGGGGGTTAATGGGTAACCGGCCCGAGCAGGTGCCGGTCGTGCTTGGTGGCGGCCGTGCCCCGCGGCATCGTCCCCGCACCGGGAACAAGCGGAGCCTTGTCACAACCTGTGTACAGGGCACGGGGGGGGGACACGGGGGGGCTGCTAATGGGGGAGGGAGGGAGCTCAGGGGTGGGGGACCCCAGAAATGGGGGGGTCAGGATGTGGTGGAAGGGGCGCAGAGAGCCCCTGGGGTGTTGGGACCCCAAAGAGGGGCAATGGGAACTTTTGGGGGGGCAGGGATCCCAAAAAAGGGGTGCAGGGATGCTAGGGAGGGGAAGGACCCCAAAAAGGGGGAGAAGGGAATAGAGGGGTGCAGGAACCCCCAAAAAAACAGGGGCTGGTTTTGGGGGCAGGGGCTGGTTTTGGGGATGCGCGGTGCCCCCGGGTACCAGCAGTGACCTGGTTGGGGATGGGGACAGGGCCCTGCTCCCGGTGCCACCGTCCCCTCCATGGGGCTTTGCTGGGGGTGGGGGGCGGATGCAGCACAGGAGGGCCAGGGGCAGCACCACGCGGGGTGGCCGCTGCCTTCTGGGGCCCCCCCGGTTTGGCCGGCGCAGGGCCACGAGGCTCCAAGGAGCCCCCCCAGGCTGCCACCGCGTCCCCGGTGTCCCCGGCACGCCGCCTCCCGCAGCCAGCTCGGAAACCACGGCGGGGCCAAACGCTGGCGGGGGCTGAAAGGCCTGAAAGGGGCCTTTCTGTGCCGGGGGGGGACCGGGGTCGGGGATGGGGACAGGGACGGAAGCGCGCCTGGCGCCGTCGCCAGCCCCTTGTGCCCATCGCCTCCCATTCATCCCCTCCTTCCTCTTCCTCCCAGCCTGATTCAGTCCCCGTCCCCGCCAGGACAGCCGGGTCCTGGCCCCAGGAGAGGTGGCAGGGGGACAGTTGGGGACATTGCGGGGAGGGCAGGGAGGGAGGGAGGAGCGGACGGACAGAGGGACAGGTGAGAGGACGGGGGCATAAAAGCGTGGACAGACGGACAGAGGCACGCACGGACAGACAGGGTACGGACGAGGGGAGGAAGGGAGGGATGGATGGATGGACAGGTGGAGGGGGGGGCGCTGGGGGGGATGGATGGACAGATGGATAAGGAGATGGACAAATGGGCGGGGGGACAGCCAGGTGGTGGGTGTGGGGACAGACGGACATTTGGGTGAATCCATCAGTAGGGAGGAGGACGGACGGACAGACGGGGGGAGGGCTGCAGGCTGTGAGGGGTGACATCGGCCACCAGCACCGCGGTGCCACGAGGCCGCCGGGTCCCCAAAACTGGGCTGGGGTCCCCAACGTGTCCCCAACACCCAACCTGGCCTCAGCCTCCATCCCTCAGCTGCCCGTCCTTGTACCACCCCCCATCCACCCCCCACCTTCTCCAGCCCCCCACCTTCCATCCTTCTACCCATCGTCTTCTCCACCCGTCCTCTCCCATCCACCCCACCTTCCACCCACCCCCCCACCCACCTTCTCCACCCATCCCACCCCCATCCACCCAACCTTCCATCTTCTCACCATCTTCACCCATCCACCCACCCATCCCATCCCATCCCATCCCCATCCCTCTCCCATCCCATCCCATCCATCCCCTCCCCATCCTCCACCCTACCCTGCCACCTTCCCCCCTGACCCCGCACCCACTCCCGACTCTCCCCCCGCGTCCCCCCTGCTCACGGTGCCCCCTCCCGCAGATGACGTCGGCCACCAAGGTGTACTACAGCCAGACCACGCAGACCGACAGCCGCCCGCTCATCGGCTCGGGGCTGCGGCGCCGCCGGGTGATGACGAAGGACGGGCGCAGCAACGTGCGCATGGAGCACATCGCCGACAAGCGCTTCCTGTACCTCAAGGACCTGTGGACCACCTTCATCGACATGCAGTGGCGCTACAAGCTGCTGCTCTTCTCCGCCACCTTCGCCGGCACCTGGTTCGCCTTCGGCGTGGTCTGGTACCTGGTGGCGGTGGCGCACGGGGACCTGCTGGAGTTCGACCCCCCGGCCAACCACACGCCCTGCGTCATGCAGGTCCACACGCTCACCGGCGCCTTCCTCTTCTCGCTGGAGTCGCAGACCACCATCGGCTACGGCTTCCGCTACATCAGCGAGGAGTGCCCGCTCGCCATCGTGCTGCTCATCACGCAGCTGGTCCTCACCACCATCATGGAGATCTTCATCACCGGCACCTTCCTGGCCAAGATCGCGCGGCCCAAGAAGCGCGCGGAGACCATCAAGTTCAGCCAGAACGCGGTGGTGGCGCAGCACAACGGCAAGACCTGCCTGATGGTCCGCGTGGCCAACATGCGCAAGAGCCTCCTGATCGGCTGCCAGGTGACGGGCAAGCTGCTGCAGACCCACCTCACCAAGGAGGGCGAGAGCGTGCGGCTCAACCAGCTCAACGTGGACTTCCAGGTGGACACCTCGTCCGACAGCCCCTTCCTCATCCTGCCCCTCACCTTCTACCACGTGGTGGACGACGCCAGCCCCTTTCGGGACATGGCCCTGCGCACGGGCGAAGGCGACTTCGAGCTGGTGGTGATCCTCAGCGGCACCGTGGAGTCCACCAGCGCCACGTGCCAGGTGCGCACGTCCTACCTGCCCGAGGAGATCCTCTGGGGCTACGAGTTCACCCCCGCCATCTCCCTCTCGGCCAGCGGCAAGTACGTGGCCGACTTCAGCCTCTTCGACCAGGTGGTGAAGGTGGCGGTGCCCTGCTGCGTGCACGAGACCGTGCGCTTCGGGGACCCCGAGAAGGTGAAGCTGGAGGAGTCCCTGCGGGAGGCGGCGGAGCGGGAGCGCGAGGGAGCCCCCCTGAGCGTCCGCATCAGCAACGTCTGAGACGCCGCCAGCCCTGGGGATGCCACCAGCGCGGGGAGACGCCGCCGGCTCTTCCCCCCCCTTCCCGGCTCTCGCCGTCCTCCTGGGCCTTTCCCCCCTTCCTCGTGGCACGGGGCTGCCCCCCCGGGACTCGCGTGGGTGCTCGCCCACCGGTGGGACCACATCCCCCTCGTCCCGGCTCACGTGGGGATGAGGCTGTCCCCGTCCCCCTCCCCTAACGCTCTGCTAACACCAGCCAGAGACCCCCCCCCCAGCCCCTCTGCGCTGCCAGGAGGAAGGTGGACACAATCCTGCCGGGAAAGCTGTCCCCGGGGTGGGGGGCACGCGGCCACCCCCAGCCCCTGGGGACACGGTTCCCCACCAGCTGGGGGCTGCCTCGCTGCTCAATTGCGCCCTGGCAAGCCACGGGGAGCGGGACGGCTCCGTGCCAAGGGGGGAAACTGAGGCAGGACCCCCCCCCCCCAGACACACACACACACACTGAGGCTGCCCCCAGAGCCGGGGCCCCCTCCCCACGCTGCCCCCCTGCCTGTTGGGGGGGGGGGGACACACACTGGGGTGTCACCGATAATCGGACACGGCCACGGCGCCGCGTCCCCGCTCGAGCCCCCACCTCGAGCACGTCGCTGCTGCTAACGTAGAGCCCCCGCCTATTAACGCGCCCCCCCGGGCACCCCCAGGGCCCGGGGCTGGTCCTCCCCCGCCACACGGAGCCCAGGTTACGCACAGAGGTGTACACATAGTGCCACTAACCCCTACGTACAGCACCGGGGCAGAAAGGCTTCACCCCTGGAAAGACTCAATGCATCCGAGCCCTGCTTCCACTGCTGGGGGCACCTCGGGGCCTCGTCCTCGATTTGGGGGAGAAAAGACCAAGGAGTTACTAAATAAAAGTTCTATTATTGACAGGCAGAAAGGGCTCTGCCCGCGCGCCCGCGGCGACGCCGAGGTGTCCCCGTGCCCAGGGGTCCCACGCGGGGTCCCCCCCCCCGTGCCACGAGGGGTCCCCCCCTGCTCGGGGCTCAGCCCCGGTGGTGTCACCGTCCCCAGGAAGGCTGCGAGCACTCGGTACAGGAACACAGGAGGTTTATTGATGGTTTTCCCCCACCGACATCATCGCACGGGTGGTTACAAGAGAACGGCCCCCAGTACGGGGGGGAAACTGGCACCAGTGGGCAGCTGGGACTGGCAATGGGAGATGCGCTCCCACCCCTAACCCCCAGGATAGACCCTGGGAGAGGGGGCTCCGTCCCCAGCACCCCCCCACGGCCACGGCCCCCCCGAGGACGCGGGGCTGTCCCTGAGCAGCCGCCGTGCCCCCGCCTGGGGACAAGGCACAGGACCCCGCTGGGACCCCGGGGCCTCAAGGCACTGGTTGGAGAGGGTGAGATTGGGGGAGGAAGGGCACTACCCCTCCAAAAATAAAATCAAGGGGGTAGGGACAGACAAAAAGGGAGCAGTTTGCACTTAAAAAAACAAAACAAACAAAAAAAAATAGTTAAAAATCACAGGTACAGCAATTAGAAAACATTTACAACAGCTCTCGGCGTGGGAGGGCGCTCACACCAGGAAGGAGGACGTCTGTTTGAACTCGCCCTGCGGAGTGAAAGGGGGGACGTTACCGGGGGGGACCCCAGGCTGGGAGCGGGGGGCTGTGCCCGGGGGGGGGGCTGCTGGGAGCAGGGGGCTTGGGCAGCACCGCAGCCAGAGGGGTTTGGGGCAAGCACTGCTCTGTGTGTGGGGAAGAGACGCGAGGAGGGCTCTGCCCTGCTCCGGGGGTGCTGTGTGGTGCCACCCCCCCATCCTGAGCGATGGAGCCCCCCCAGATCCTCTTTGTCCCTGCAGCTGCCCCCTCCCTGCTTTGCATGCCAAGTGCCCCAGGAGCCGTCTCCCTGGGAACCCTTTTGGTGGCCAGCAAAGCCCTCGGGCGCCGATCCCCGGGGGCTGGAGGCTTCGCCATGGCCAGGGGGGCACCGGGGTCCCCGCCTTCCCCCTTCACCATCAGACCCGTGGCTGGGCACCATTCAATGTTTTGAGGGCCCCCCCCGAGGGACACAACCCTCCCCCCCGGGACACGGCCCGGCCCCGTCACGCTCCGGGGCACGGCGCACTCACCTCGCTGCGGTGCGAGGGCTGGCTGTAAATGACCTTCTTGCTGGTGGTGCTGTGGAAAGAGAGAGCATTGAGGGGGGGGCACGCTGCCCACAGCACTGCCCCCCCCCAAAAAAACCTGCTGACAACCAGGGCACAATCCCAGCCTCAGCCTGCTCCGGGCACGGACTGGGAGTGGCAGCGATCCGGGCTCACTTACTCTTTTCTCTCTGAAATAAAAGAAAGGGGACAGGGATTTTAGGGGGGGGGGGGCGGCAGGGAAAGTGGTGCTGGCACAGGGGGGAGCCAGCCCCGGGGACGGGTGCGTGGTGCAGAACTCACTGCTGAAATAGCCCCGGCTGTAGGCGAACCAGATCCCGAAGGCGATGAGCGCCAGCACCATCAGCAGCACCACCACCGCGGCCACGATGCCGCCCACGTTGACTTCATCTGGTGAGAGAGGTGGGGGGCTATCGGGGGGCTGTCAGGGGGCTATCGGGGGACTGTCGGGGGGCTATCAGGGGGCTGTCAGGGGGCTGCTGGGGGGCTGTCGGGGGGCTGCTGGATGCCAGCCCGGGGCCACGGCCAGATGATGGGGCACAAACCCTCAGTTCAACACCCAAAAACCCCAGCTCGACACCCAAAAACCCAGCCCGAAGGGTGGGGACCCCACTTCAGAGGGGCTCGATGGGGGGCTCGGAGGGGGGCCCCGGGCCAAAGCCCCGGCGTCGAAGCTGGGTCTGGCTCGCACGAGGACCGGGCAGCCCCGGCCAGCTCCAGCTCCAAGGGCAGCTTCCCCCCCCCCCCTCCTACCTCCACGGCATCACTCCGAGGACTTGTTTCAACCCATGCTGCCATGAGCAAACAGCAGGGTCATTAACAGTGCAGCTAATTAGCATTGCTTTGAACCCTGCAGGCTGCAGGGTACGGGGCTGACACGCACCCAGGCAGTGTTCCCCGGAACGTGACTCGTGCCAGACGCAGCCCGTCCCCGGCCCCCGCCCCTGCTCCTCACTCACTGGCTTCCATGTGCACCGTGTCCGATTTTTGGGGGGACCCCACGTTGTTGGAGGCCTCGCAGTAATAGTCCCCGGTGTCGAAGCTGGTGACGGGCTCGAAGGTCTGGAGGGGGAGAGGAGAGGAACGGGAGCGTGGCTGTGGGGGCCGGGGGTCCCCGCGCCCTGAGCGCCGGCACTCACCAGCTCCCCGGTGGTGGAATCCAGCGTGTAGGAGGAGTTCCTGAAGGTCAGGCTGGTTTTGGGGTCGCTGGGCATCAGCATGGTGTCCCGGTACCAGCGGAAGGTGGGCGGCGGGGAGCCGTCCGTCTCGGTGCAGCGCAGCACGGCCTTGCTGCCGATGGTGGCCGAGCTGGGGACGTGGGCCACCGGCTTGGAGGGGGGCACTGCGGGACAGGGGGGAGAGGGAAAGGAGAGCTCGGTTCCACCCCGAGCAGGGCACGCAGCCGCTCGCACCTCCCCTGCTCACCCCGAGCCGGCGGTTCACGGGGAAACACCGAGCGGAGGAGAGCCCCCGGTGTGGGGGGCACCTGGCAGAGCCAGCCCCCGGTGCCCCCAGCACCAGCGTCCCCTAAAGCCACCACGAGGAGCCCGGTGGCCACCCCTAGGCGCAGTGCCCCAGCTGGCAGCACGCCCCCCGGGGTTCAAGGGGGGGGCTCAGAGCTCCTTAAATCTCCCCAACAGGGCAGGGAAGATCCAGTGTCCCCCCCCAGCTGGCTCCCTCCGAGTGACAGCGGGGACGGGGAGGGGGTGGCAGGGGGCTCTCCGGGACAGACAGAGCAGCAAAATGGGGGTGTGGGGGGGCCAGCAGCACACCTTGGACGATGAGGCTGACTTCGGACTTGGAGATCTGGCTGCTGCCGTCCACCACCTCGCAGATGTACTTCCCGGTGTCCTCCCGCGTCACCGTGCTGAAGCGGATGTTGGTGGACGTGAACTGGACACGGTTCTTGTAGGGCTCTGCGGGGAGAGCAGCGGGGTCGGGGGGCAGCCGAGGGAGAGGAAAAAAAAACCCCCCAAGGGGAGGCCTGGAGGGGCTGTGGGGTGGGGGCCACGTACCGGTGAGCTCGTTGCCGTAGTACAGCAGCACCAGCGAGGTGCCCTTCTGGAACTTCCACTCGATGCGGGGGTTGCTCATGCTGTATTTGTACGCCGTGCAGGGGATGTCCACCTCTGCGGGGGGGGACACGGCGCTGAGCTGGGGGGCCGGCAGCCCCCGGAGCCCCCCCGGAGCAGGGAATCCGCAGGGGGAGCACCCCGAGAGCCCGGGGATGCCCCTCGTGGGCAGGAGCTGGGTGCCCAGGCCGGGCTGATGGGGGAGACCCCGGTGTCGGGGGGCCGCGGGGGGGGCACTCACCGCTGTTCTCAGGCACTTGCTTGGTCTCCGAGGTCACTTGGGCGCCCACCAGGGACCCTGCGGGAGGAAGGGACAGGTCAGGGACACGCGGGAGGTGCCAGGAGGAGCCCAGGTCCCGGGGGACACCGGAGCTGCCGAGCCCTGCCAGAATTTGGGGACCCGTCCCCGTCCCCGTCCCCAGCTGCTGGGGCAGGCGCCGAGGGGCCCACGGCAGTGAGCCCGGCCTCCCTTCCTCCCATCCTCCTCCTCCTCCTCCTCGTTAATCAGTTCCCAGCCGCAGTTACCCTTTAACAGCACCTCCCGACCTCGGCCCCGCGGGGTCACCCCGGGACCAGCCGCGGCACACCGCTGTGTCCGGCCGTGTCCCCCCCCCCCCGGGCTCCGTGGCCGCCCGGTGACACCGGGGCTGCGGCAGCGAGGTCACCGGGAGCCCTGGGGCAGAGGTGACACCGGGAGGCGCGGGGCAGAGGTGACGGCACCGCGTGGTGGCAGCCGGAAAATCCTGCCCTACCTGTGCGGCCTCACCCCCCCCCCGCGGCCCTCCTGGCTTGGTTTCGGAGGAAACCGAACGGGGGCAGCCCCGGGGGGGTTTCGTAACTCCCTGCCCTCGTGCACACGCGTGTGCACACCCCCACACCCCCCCCACACCCCCACACCCCTGCCTGGCACGCGTGTGCGCACCGGGGCCGAACATCCAAACACAGCCCCCCCGGCACGGCTCCGGGCTCATATCTGGGCTCCCCGGTGGTCGCCACCGCTCACGGAGCCCCCACACCGGGGGGGGGTGGCCGGTGAACGGCCCCGGTGCGAGGCCCCGGTGGGTCGGGGGCCGTGAGTCACGGCGTGGGAGAGGCCGTGCCGGCCGCCGGCACCGGGAACCGAAACCGCCCGTGCCCGGAGCCGCCTGCACTTTGCTCCCCGAGCCGCTGCCAAGCGAAACCCAGCGGGAGGGGGGCACCGGGGACACCCCCGCCCCGAGGGGGGGGCGCTACCAGAGGGCACCGGGACCTCGCAGCGGGTTTGGGGACGGTGCCCGGAGCTGTGGGTCCGGTGGGGAAGGGGCTGCCTGGAAGCCCCATGGGGGGGTGCCGGGTGGCGGGGGGGGGGACCCCGCTCCCGCTGCGACCCGGCTGTGCAGGAAACACACAGGGGGGGGGACGGGAAACCCGGCCCGGGGACAGGAAAAGGCCCAGCCACGGGAGGGGGGGGGCTATGGGGCCGAGCCGCTCGGAGCCCCCCCTGCTCCATGCCACAGCCTGGTGGGGGGGAACGGGGGCTGCTCCGGTGCGTTTTGGGGGAAAAAACCCCAAAAGACGCCGTCCCGCAGCCCCACGGGGCCGGGAGCCCCGACGGCGCCAGCCCCGCACCGGGAATTGTCCCGGGACAAAGGAGGGGCCGGGGCCGGGGGGGCCACCGCCGGCGGGGGGGGGGGGAGAGGGCCGGGGGGGCTCCGCTTCAGCCTCTGCCACCCCAAAACGGGCACCCGGTAACCGGGGACACCGGGGGCGGCGGGGGGGTGGGGGTCAGGGCTGTCCCGGTGCTGTCCCCGTCCCCGTGGTGGCCGGGGGGGGTTGGGGGGGGGCCGTCGGGGGCCGTTTCCTTCCCGGCGCCCCGGCCCGGACGTCCCCGGTGCCCTGAGTCACCGCCGCCGGGGTGGGGCCGGTCCCGGTCCCGGGGTCAGCGGGCGCAGCCCGGCCCCGGCCCCGACCGGGAGCGGCTCCCCCGCACGGTGCCCCCCGCGCCGCCACCACCGGGAACGGGGCCCCCGGGGCCACCGGGAACCCAGCGCTGGTGGCCCCCGGTGGTCCCCCTCCGGTGGTCCCGGGGCGGGCGGTGGCGGCGAGGCCGCGAGGGAAGCGCCCAGGGGAGCGCCGGTACCGGCAGTAACGGGGCGGCGGTGCCCCGGTACCGGCGGTGTCCCGGTGCCGCGGGGTGAGCCCCGCCGGGACCTCGCTGCCCCGACACCGCCCCGCTCCCCCCGGGCGCACCCGGTGGCTGGCGGCGAAGCTCCACGGCCGGTAACCGGGGACAGGGGGGGGGGGGGTGGGCATCGCCCCCGGGGACACCGCCAGGCCCCCCCCCGCCCCGTCCCGGTACCGGCACCGAGCACCGGCGGACCCACGGCCGCCCCCACCCCCACCGGCACCGCCCCGACGGCCCCCGGCGGGAAAAGCCGCCTCCACCGGGACCGGGACCGGGACCGGGACCGGGACCCCCCCTGCCGCCCCCCGCCCCCCGGCACTCACCGGCCGCCGCGCACAGCAGCAGGAGGGGGAGGGGCAGGGCCCGGGGGCAGCCCCGCAGCGCCGCTCCCGCCATGGCCGCCGCCGCCGCCGCTCTGCGCGCCCCGGGCCAGGTGCGGCCCCGCCCCGCCCAGGTGGGCCCCGCCCCCGGCCGCCGATAGGGCGGGTTCGCCCCGCCCCTCGGGGCCGGGCCAATCCGGACAACGCCCCTCTGCCAGGTGCGAGTTGGCCCCGCCCCCCGCACGGCCCCCATTGGCCGCCCCGCCTGTCTCGTCAAGGAAGGGGCGCGCCCCGCTGCCCGGCCCCGGCTCGCTGGGCGCCGATTGGCTGAGGCGAAGGGGGCGCGCGAGAGACAGGTGCGCGGGGGGGCGGGCGTGGCGGCCAATCAGAGGCAGCGCCTGAACTTCTGGCCAATGGGCGCGCTGCGCGCCCCGCCTGGGGGCTGCCGGGAGGGGCCCGGCCGTTGCCATGGTGACGGGGCCTGCGGCCGCCTCAGCCCCGGGGGCCTCCCAGTGCTCCCAGTGACCCCAGTGCCCGCGGTATCCCCAGCGCTCCCAGTGCCCCCAGTACAGCCCCTGCTGCCAGCACAGTGTTGTCACACCGTGATGTCATGGCGCGGGGACATCAGGGCCCAGTGACATGGCACACGGTGACATCACGGTGACATCACGGCCTGGTGACATCACGACACAGCGACATGACACAGTGATATCGTGACACACGGTGACATCACGACACTGGTGTCACAGCACGATGACATCACGGCACTGATGTCACAACAGAGTGACACCAGGACATGATGACATCACACCAGGGGGCAGGGGGGACCGGGGGGGTCCCTTGGGTGCTATGGGGGGGAGCAGGGGAATAAAGGTGAGGGCCTGGAAAAACAAATCACTATTTTTATTTATTTTCGCTTTTTTTAAATTCAGAGAGTTTTTAAAAAAAAGTCTGGGCCTGCCGGGCCGGGCCAGCTGCAGCAGGCGGGGGGGGGGGAGGGGGGGGGGCAGGAGGAGGAACAGGGGGGGGCCGCGGCACCAGGGACCCCGCACCCCAGTGGGGACCCCGGGGAGGGGGGGGGGGGGGGGAAGAATTTGGGGAGGGGGTGAGAGCCACCGGAGCCCCCAGGAGAGGTGACACCCGGGGGGGGCGACACCCGGGAGGAGGGGGGGGGGAACAAATGAGGGGTGGGGGTGACACCCGGAGAGGGGGGCGCAGGAGGGGGTGGGGGGGGTCCAGGCAGTGCTGGGGGGGGGCAGCGGGGCCGGCGCCCGCCTGGCCGAGAGCGTGAGCACGAAGCGTGGGGGGGGGACGTGAGACTTGGGGGGGGGGGGCACAAACCAAACGGGGGGGATGGGGACGGGGATGGGGGGGGGCTCCTCATGTCACACCGGGCGGGGGGGGGGGGCGGGGAGGCGCTTTGGAGCGCGGGAGGCGGCCGCGGGGGGGCTGCCGGTGGCCGCCGGCCCCCCCTGAGTCAGTGGCTGTCGTTCTTGATGACGATCTCCACGCCGTGCTGCCGCAGCTGCGTGCGCAGGATCAGGTTCTTGCTCTTCAGCTCCTCTACCTGCCACGGGGGGGGGGGACACAGGGGTGAGGCAGGGTGCAGGGGACCCCCCTGGACCCCCCCGGCCCCCCCCCCCGGCACCCACCTGCTGCCGCAAGACCTCGTTGTCCATCTGGAGCTGGTCCAGGCCCTGCAGCTCCTCGGACAGGCGGTGGTTGCTCTGCCGCAGCTCCTGGATGTAGTCGCAGGCCTTGGACAGGATCCCCCCTTTGCTCTGGGGGGGGGGGGGACACGAGGTGTTACAGGGGGACCCGAAAACCCCCTGGGGGGGCACCGGGACCCCCCCGGGGGACACCGGGACCCACTCCCAGCTCCCACCCCACGGCCAGGGCACCCCCGAGGGATGTGGGACCCCGATCCCTGCCCCGCCACCCCCACCCCGCTGTCCCTTTTGCGCCCGCCCCAGCCCCTTTGTGCCCCCCCAGCCCCTTTGTGCCCCCCCCCAGCCCCTTTGTGCCCCCCCCCAGCCCCTTCGCGCCCCCCCAGCCCCTTCGCACCCCCCCCCAGCCCCCTACCTGCCCCGACTTGGTGTTCTCCATGGAGCAGTCGGGGATGATTTTGGAGAGCTGCACGATCCAGTTGTTGATTTTGTCCCGGCGCCGGCGCTCCACTGCGAGGGGAGGGGGGGGGCATCAGAACCCACCCCCACCCCGAGACCCCTCACTGGGGGCAGCGCTGGGACCCCCCCCCCCAGGGCACAGACCCTGCCGGGGGTCTCCCTGCTCCCCTCCTGCCTCCCGGGGGGTGCACGGGGGGGGGTGCACAGGGCTCCCATCAGAGCTCTGCCCCTAACTGCCCCGGGGGTCCCGAGCCCCAGGGGGGTGCCGCAGCCCCCCCCGACCCCCCTGCCCCCCCCCCAAGCCCCCCGGTACCTTCATTGTGCTGCGCCCGGCGCTTCTCGTCCCGGGTGGCCCGCGGCGCCTCTGCCTTCCTGGGGGAGGGAGCAGAGGGGTCGGTGCTGGTGGGGGGGGGGCTGCATGTCACCGCCGAGCCCCCCCCCCACCGCCCGCCGGTACTCACGGGGAGTAGGGGTGGGCGCGGGGGGCGATGGAGCGCTGAGCCCCCCCCTGCAGCACCTCCTGCGGTGACATCATCACGAAGAATTGCCCTGAACGGCCCCAAACGAGAGAGACGGGGTCGGGGGGGGAGCGCGGGGAACCCCAAAAAGGGGCCGTGGATGTGACACCCCCGGCGGGGGCTGGCAGCTGCCCCGTCCCCATCCTTGTCCCCAACTTTGTCCCCACTGTCACCCGCATTCCCCATATTGTCCCCATCCTCCCCCCCATCTCCATCCCCGTTTTCATCCCTGTCCCCAACCCTACAGCCACCTTAATTCTCACCCCCCTCCCTGTCCCTGTCCCCGTCCCTATCCCTGTCCCCAACTTCGTCCCTGCTGCCATCCACGTTCTCTGTATTGTCCCCATCCTCCTCCCCATCTTCATCCCTATTTCCACCCTTGTCCCCATCCCTACAGCCTCCTTAACTCTCACCCCATCCCTGTCCCCTGTCCCCATCCCTTGTCCCTGTCCCCATCCCTTATCCCCATCCCTTGTCCCCACTATCACCCGCAGTCCCCCTGCTGTCCCCATCCTCCTCCCCATTTTCATCCCCGTCCCCATCCCTACAGCCACCTTCATTCTCCCCCGCCTTCCCTGCCTCCATCCCTGTCCCTTGTCCCCATCCCCATCCCTTGCCCCCATCCCCATCCCTGTCCCTTGTCCCCGTCCCCATCCCTGTCCCTTGTCCCCATCCCCACCCCCCTCCCTGTCCCCATCCCCTATCCCTGTCCCCTGTCCCCCATCCCCACCCTGCATCTCCCTCCCCATCCGTTGTCCCCGTCCCCATCCCCTGTCCCCATCCCCATTCCCGTCCCTTGTCCCTGTCCCCATGCCCTGTCCCTTGTCCCCATCCCCACCCCGTCCCGTACCGGTGGGCGTGGGCTGCCCCAGCAGCGCCTCCGAGTTCTGCGTGGTGACCACAGCGGTGGCGGTGGTGCCAGCACCGGCGGAGGTGCCGCTGTCGGCCACGGCGGCGGTGGGGAAGTAGGTGTAGTGCGTCTCCGTGGCCGCCGCCTCCGTCTCCACCGCATCCTCGCTGGTGAAGGCGCCCTGGATGACGGCCTGGGGGCGGGGGGGACACACGGGGACGGTGACAGCCGTGTGTCCCCCCCCCGGGGTCACCCCCAGCCCGCCCCCCAGCGCGGCGCCCACCTGGGTCATGGACTGCGCCGCGGGGTAGCCGCTGATGGCGCTGGTGCCCTCGGTCTGCCCGTCCAGCTGCCCGTCCGCCACCTGGATCACCCGGTACATCACCTGCGGGGCGGGGGGGGGACGGGAGGGGACAGGAGGGGACAGTGTGGAATGGGACGGGATGGATGGGATGGGGTGGGACGGGACACACGGCACCGGCTCAGCCCCACTGCCTGCCGGGGAGCAGCACCCAGGCACGCTGCTCCCCCCACTCCCCCCACCCCAAATCCAGCCCCTCTGCTCCCAGCTGTCCCAAAAAGGGGTCACTGTGTCCCCCCCATGTCCCCATTTTCCCCCAAATCCAGCCCCTCTCCTCCCCACTGTCCCAAAAAGGGGTCGCTGTGTGCCCCACACATCCCTATTTCCCCTCCAAACCCAACCCTTCTCCTCCCGGCCACCCTGCAGAGGGGACACCACGTCCCTGCTTTCCCCCCAAAATCCAATCCCTCTCTTTCCAGCTGCCCCAAAAAGGGGTCACCATGTCCCCCCCACTTCCCTGTTTTCCTCCAAAACCCGACCCCTCTCCTTCCTGCTTCCCCATGGAGGGGACCCCACGTCCCTGTTTTCCCCCAAAACCTGACCCTACTCCTCCCAGCTGCCCCAAAAATGGGGTCACCGTGTCCCCCCCATTTCCCCATTTCCCCCAAAATCCGACCCCTCTCCCCCCAGCTGCCCCAAGGAGGGGTCCCCATGCCCCCCCCCCCATGACCCCATTTCCCCCAAAACCCAACCCTTCTCCTCCCCACTTCCCCATGTGGAGACCCCCCCCCCCCCCCCCCCCACATCCCCGTATCTCCCCAAACCCAACCCCTCTCCCCCCGGCTGCCCCACAGAGGGGTCCCGGTGCCCCCCCGCCCCCCCAGCCCCCCCATTTTGCCCCCGTACCTGCGTGCCGCCG
This sequence comes from Anas acuta, assembly GCF_963932015.1. NCBI lineage: Eukaryota > Metazoa > Chordata > Aves > Anseriformes > Anatidae > Anas > Anas acuta. The sequence goes on along the minus strand of NC_089006.1, from coordinate 836,410 downwards.
TTCTCTGTGCGGAACACATACTTGATGTTGGGGTCGGGGAAGGTGGCGGCCGACTGGATGCTGGCGATGGCCACGCTGGTGGGGTCCTCGCCCGTGGCCACTGCACCTTGGGGCGGGAAGGTGGCGGGGGGGGGGGCCATAGCGGGGCGGGGACCCCGCAACCGGCCCCCCCGGGACCCCTGCACCCCCCCCTCAGACAGAGAAGCCCCCCACCCCCTCCTCACCTTCCTGGATTTGCACCGTGCCCTCTTCCGTCTCGGCTGCTTTCTGCTGCCTGCGGGGACATGGGTGGCGTTTTGGGGTCACTGAGCCCCCCCCTGCCCTGCCCCGATTTGGGATTTTACCCCCCTGGGGGGGGGGCACTCACCCCTTCATCGCTCCGCTGCGCCGGGCATCAGAGGGCGGCGGCTGCTGGGGGTGCGGCTCAGCGCCGGGGGGGGTCAGCCTGGAACCGGGACGGGGGGAATGGAGACGGGGACAGGGGGACAGGGGGGCAAGGGGTCACAGGGACAGGGGGACATGGGGAGAAGGGAATGGGGACGGGGGCAGGAGGGAATGGGGGACATAGGGACAGGGGCACAGGGACAGGGGGATGACAGGCATGGGACAAGGGGATATGGGGATGGGGGACACAGGACGAGGGGACATGGGGACACAGTACAAGGGAATTTGGGGACAAAGACGGGGGCATAGGAGAAGGGGACGTGGGGATAGGGGCACGTGGGGACACAGGGATGGGGACAAGGGGACACAGGTACATGGGGGACACAGGAATGGGGGACATTGGGACATGTCCCAATTGGGTGGGGGGACAGGACAAGGGGACATGGGGACATGGTGATGAGGGACATGGAGGGGGGACACGGGGACACAGATATATGGGGACACAGAGAGGGGCCGTGGGGCAGGGGATGGGGACACAGGGACAGGGGGAGGGGGGGACACAGGACAGGGCCCGTGGGGACACAGCCCCAGAGCCCCCCGACACATCCAAACCTCCCCCTGCCCTCGGTGCCACCGAACGGTGACCACAGCCCCCCCCCCGTCCCCATCCTGTCCCCCCCCATCACAGCCGCCACCCCCCCCCAGGGAGGTGACAGGGCCGGCTCCAGCCTGGGGACAGCCCGGGGGGGTTGGGGGGGGCAGAAGCCCCCCAAAAACAGCCTCGGGTCCCCTCCACCCCCCCCCGTGTCACCTCCTCCCCCCCCCGTATCACTTCCGGGGGTGTCCCCGGGGGCGGCTCTGTTTTGGGGTGTCCCCGTTTCACATCCCGGGGGTGTCACTTGGGGGGGGGGGGTGGCAGCGCCCCCCCCCCGCCGTGTGTCCCCTCCCCTTCCCCCCCCCCTCGGGTTTTGGGGTGACTTCGGGGCCAAGGCCACAAGCGGGGGGGGGGCACCCCAAAAATGGGCCCTTTGGGGCAGATCGAATGCGACCCCCCCAATGCAAAGGGACCCCCCCGGGACTCCATGGGTGGGGGGGAGACATTGGGGGGGGGTGACAAGCTTTTTTGGGGGGGAAAATTTTTGGAGGGAGGGGTGACAATTGTGGGGGGGTGACAGGATTGGGCGGGGGTGACAGCTTGGGGGGGGCGGTGACAGGATGGGGGGGGTGACAATTTGGGGGGGGGGGGGCAAGGGGTACCCGGGGGGGGCACAGGGCGGGGGGGGCCCGGGGCTGTCAGGGGGCGCCGTGACAGGCCCGGGGGGGGCACCGGGGGGCACCGGGGGGGGGCCTGGCCGGGGGGGGGACGGGACAGGGGGTGACAACCGGGGGGGGGCAGCGGGGGGGGGGGCCGGGACCGGGCGGGGAACGGGAACGGGAGGGAGGGGGGGGGAGGAGGAGGGGAGCGGGGGGGGGGGGAGCGGAGGCGGCCCGGGGGGGGCCGGGGGCGGCCCGGGGGGGGGCAAGGCGGCGGGGGGGGGCGGCCCCGGGGCCGGGGGGCGGGGGGGGGGCGGGGGGGGGCGGGGGGGGGCCCGGCGGGGCCCGGGGCTTACCCTGAGCGCGCTCGGCCCCTTGTCTCGCCATGGAGCCCCGCACATGCGCACGGCGCCGCCCCGCCGCCATGGCGGAACCGGGCGGAAGCGCGCCCCGCCCCGCCGCCCCGCCCCGCCCCCGCCGCCATCTTGGGCCGGGGACGCCGCCGCCCTTCTCTGTGCCGCCGCCGCCGCCATCTTGGAGCCGGGCAAAGCCTCCCCGCCCCCTCTCCCCGCCGCCATCTCAGGGCGCGCCCGGCGCCATCTTAGCCGGCGAAGCGCGGCGCTACCCCCCCCCTCCTCCCCCGCCGCCATCTTGGCTGAGGGCGGCGCCATCTTGGAAGCGGGCAGCGCCCCCCCCCGCCTCTCCCGGCGCCCCCCCCCCACGATCCAACCCCTGTGCCAACCGCGGCGCCCCCCCCCGGCTCCCTCACCCCCACTCCCCACCGTGATATCACCCCACAGCCCCCCACAAACCCCCCCTCCATGAAGCCACCCCGGTGGCCGCCATGTTGTACCACAGGACACGAAGCCATCACGAAGCCCCTTTATTAACGGCAGCTCGCCCCCCCCCCCCTCCCCGTTATCCCCCCCACTCCCCAGTTCCCCGTCAGCGCTCTCCCGCCGCCCCCCTCGGCGCCCAGCGGCCTCCTCGCGGTGCCCCGGGCCTCCCCGGCCTCCTCCTCCTGCGCCGGGCCCGGGCGGCCGCGCTGAGGGGGGCCCTGGGGGGCGGCCACGCAGCTGAGGGGCCGCAGCAGGCGGGGGCGCAGGGGGGCCCGCTGGAACGGCAGCGCCTTGGCGGCACCGGGCGCCTGCTCCTCACCGCCGTACGTCTGCATCCTCCGCACCGGCTGCCGCTCGGCCGCCGCACCGGCGGCGCCGTCCAAGGAGACGCTGCCCCCCCTCCCGCCACCCCGCCCGCCGCCCCGCGGCCCCCCTCCCCAACGGGGCTCCCGGGAGCCGTCCCGTTTTTTGGGGGGGGGCTGGCGGCGTCGGGGCCCTCAGCCGGGAGGGTCCTGGGCCGCAGGGCCGGGGGGACGATGGCGAACTGCGGCTTGGGCGGCACCACGGGCACGGAGCGGGCCTGCTGCACCCGCACCAGGCGGGCGGCCAGGCGCACCGGGGCGCTGCCGTCACGGCGCAGCACGGCCCCGCCGGGGGGTGGGGGGCTCAGGATGGGCCCCCCCAGCGGCCCCTGGCTGCGGGGTGGGGGCTATGGGGGGGCTTGAGCCCTCCTCGGGGCTGGATCCCGGCGGGGGCAGAGCCTCCGAGGGAGCCTCGGGGATCGGGGGCTCAGGGGCCTGTGGGGGGGGCTCCTCAGATAGGGGGGGTGCACGGGACCCCTGCCCCGGCTGCTCCGGTGTGGGGGGCTCGGCCCCGGCCCCGTCCTCCTCCACTTCCCCGTCTGGGGCACCGGGAGCCGGCTCTGCTCCTGCCTCAGCCCCCGGCCCCGTTTGGGGGCTCGGCTCAGTTCTCCCCGGGCTGCAGCCACCACCGGGGGTCCCCTCCCCGCCGCCCCCCCTGTGCTCCTCCTCTTCTTCCTCCAGGGGCCATCCTGACGCCCCCCCCTCCTCCGCATCCCCAGGGGGGCTCCTCCGTGCTCCCCAGCACCCGGAGCCTCTTCCCCGGCCAGCGATGGGGACGTGTCCCGCGGCACCGGGGGGCTTGGCGGCTCCCACGCCGTACCCGTGCCCACCCCCCCCGGCCCGGCGGGGGGCTCGGCCTCCAGCGGGCTGAGCTCGTCGTGGGCGCTGAGGAACATGTCCCGAGTCGCTGTCCCCCGCCGCGTCCTCGGGCTCGGAGCCGCTGGGCGCCATGTAGAAGAGCTCCTCGTCCATGCACTCCTCGATGGACAGGTAACTGCCCGGCTGCTCCGCGGGGGGCTCCCCGGGCTGGGGGGGACAGGGGGGGGACAGGGGGTGACGGCCGTGCCCGAGACCCCCAGCAAGGTGAGGCACAGCCCCCAGAGCCAACCTGCCACCGCCCTGCCCTCCCCAGCACCGTCCTGTCCCATTGTCACCATCCCAGTGCCCTCCAGCACCATCCCATCCCCTTGTCACCATCCTGTCCCCTCTTGTCCCCATCCCTGTGCTCTCCAGCACAATTCTGTCCCCTTGTCCCTGTCCCCATGCCCTCCAGCACCATCCCATCTCCTCCATTGTCCCCTCCCTTGCCCCCCTTGCCCCCCTCGAGGTGCCGCCGGCCCCAGCTCACGTTCATGAAGCCGCCCTCCATGCCCTCCTCGAGGGCCAGGAACCCGTCACCATCCTCGAGGCTGCTGCCCCCGGGTGGCACCCGTCCTGCCGCGTCCCCGTCCCCGTCCCCGTGCTCCAGCCCCGCGTCCTGGCTGTCCAGGAAGGCGAAGGAGGCGCGCAGCTCCAGCGACAGCCGCGTCTCCTCCGCCGCCTTCGCCTCCCCTGGAAGACACCCTGAGGGTCAGGGGGGTTCCCCAAACCACCCCCCCCGGTGTCACCGGGTCTGTCCCATCCCCAAATATCTCACCCGTGGGGATTTCGGGGGCCGCGGGCTCCCCAGCGCTGCGGTGGGCGGGTGGCGGGGGGCTGGCGGAGCCCAGCGCCGGGCACGGCTGCCCCCGCGTCAGGCGGGAGAGGTTGGAGGTGATGTGGAAGGGGACGGTGACGGAGAAGGGCCCGGAGATGTGCACCCCCCCGCACTTCTCGGCGCGGCTGCGGGTGGCCGCGGGCGAGCGGCCCCCCCCGGCCCCCAGCAGCGCCGCCCGGCCCGGTTTGGGGGTGCTGGGCTCCGACCTGGCTCCGCTCTCGCCCTCCGCTTCGGGGCCCCCCCGCAGCTCCTCCTGCGCCTTCGGCTTCTCCTCGGGGCTCTCCTGCAGCGCGGGGAAGGGCTCTGCCGGCCCCGGCGAGGGGCAGGTGTCGAAGCTCTCCCTGCGCTGCGGCGGCTGCTTCACCGAGCGCGTGGTGCTGAGCCGGGGGTCCTCTGCTCCCGGGGGGGGCTGGAGTCAGGGCCAGGCTCCCCCGGCCCCAGGGCTCCCCAGAACAGGGGCTGGTGCCGAGCCAGAGGACAGGGGCCACGGCCCTCGGCTCGTCTATCACCACCCCGTCCTCCCCTGATCGTTCTGTCCCCATCCTTGTCCCCTGTCCAGCACCGTCCCTGCCCCTCTGTCCCCATCCTCGTCAGCTCCATCCCCATTTTTCTTCTCCACCACCACCATCCCCGTCCTGTCTGTCCCATCCCTGTCCTGTCCGTCCCCATCCCTGTCCTCCCCATCCCCAGCCCTGTCCTCTCAATCCCCTTCCTGCCCTCTCCATCCCCATCTTTCCCCTCTCCATCCCCTCCTTGCCCCATTTTCTCCCCCCCAGCCCCCTCCGCGTAGCCATGGCAGGGCAGCAGGATGGGGACAGCGGTGTCACCGTGCCCTGGTGTCACCGCGGCGCCTCCCTTACCCTCTCCGCCAAAGGGCACAGAGCTGAGCGAGTCCATGCTCTTGGCCGGCCGCAAGCTCAGCTTCCCGCACTTGTCCTCTGGGGAGAGAGGGAGGAAAAAAGGGGCTGGGGACACCGGGGGGGACACGGAGGGGGTGGGGGGGACACAACACCAGGGCGGGGACCCCCCAACCTTTCTCCTCCGCCTTCACCAGCTTGCGCTTGGCCTCGTGGCTGGAGCGGCCCAGGTTGAAGATGGATTTCCACTTCTTGGCCTTGAGGGAGCCCTTCCTCCTGCGGGGCAGCGGCGTCAGCGTGCACACTCGTGCACACTCATTGTGCACACTCACTGTGCACACTCATTGTGCACACTCATTGTGCACACTCGAGCTCTCTGCATGCCCACGGCCACCAGCGCCGGGGCTCACACACACGTGTGCGGGGGTCACCCAGCGGTGCCCACGAGGACCCCGGTGGCCGCAGGGACCCCCCCGGCTCCTACCTGTGCTCGCCGAGCTCGATGATGGTGTGGTAGGGCCGGATCGGGGGGGGGCCATCGCCCTGGCTGAGCACGGCCGGGACGTGGTAGGGGGCCTGCCCGTCCCCGGGGAGCAGCCGGGAGCGCCGCGCCGCCTCGCCGCCTGCCGCACCGGGTGATGGGGGGGGTCAGGGCATCCCCCTGTCACCCCCCCCCCAATCCCTGCATCCCCCCCCCCAGCCCCGCGGGGACGTACCGCAGAGGGGGGCGTCCCCAAAGAGCTGCTCCACGTGGGTGAGGATGAACTCCACCACGATGGACTGGACGCGCACCTCCATGAAGGCGGCCGTGCCGTTGAAGCCCGTGGCCTCGATGTCCTTCGACCTGCCGTGGGGACGGGGTCCAGCTCCCTGCCCTGCTCCCCCCACACAGCTCTGCACCCCAAAAATCCGGGGCCGTGCCCATGCCCCCCCCCGGCTCACCGCAGCAGGTTGGGGGCCCAGACGATGGCGAGGTTCCTGGCGTGCATGTTGGTCTGGCTGCTGTAGGATGCCATGTGCAGGAGGTGCCTCATCAGGAACTCCAGGGTCCTGCGGGGTGCAGGGACGCCTTAGGGCCAGTGGTGGCATTTTGGGGACACGGGGACAGCAGGCTGGGCCCCCCCCAGTACCTATAGTGGGGCGCCGGCAGCTCCTTCAGCACCTCCTTGATCTTCACCAGGCGCGCCTCCTCCATCTGGATGGCCACCGCATCCTGCGGGGGGCACGGGGACGGCGTCAGGGGGGTCACCTCCTGGGGAACCCCTCCTGGGGACCCCCCCCTCATGGGAACTCCCTCCCCGGGGCCGGGGGCAGCAGGACGCACGGCGAATTTGTCGTAGAGCTGGTAGGTGAGGAGCGGGTTGGGCAGCTCGCGGAAATACGCCTTGCAGAGCGAGCTGACGCAGTGGATGTCCTGCAGGTAGACGTCCCGCTGCAGGTCGGGGCAGCGGTCGCTGTCGAACTCTTGCCTGCCCGAGGGGGGGACACGGATCGTTGGGGACAGGTGGTGATGGGGATGGGGACACAGCTGACCCCATCCCTGCGCCCTGCACAGCGTCCCAGGGGAGTGCTCGGGGACACGGGGACGTGGGGGACGTGGGGGCTTAGGGGCATAGGATGCAGGGATGTGGGGATGACAGGGGGATGCCAGGAATAGAGGGACACAGGGACTTGGGGACACTGGGGATGCCAAGAATACAGGAACATAGGATTTAGGGACAATGGGGGTGCCAGGAGTACAGGGATGCAGGGATTTGGGGACAGGACAATGCAGAGGACACAGAGATGTGGGGATTTGGGGACAACGGGGGTGCCAGAAGTACGGGGACACCGGGATTTTGGGATAACAGGGGTGTCAGGAATAGAAGGACATGGGGATTTGGGGACAGGGGGATTTGGGGACAATGGGGGTGCCAGAAGTATGGGGACACCGGGATCTGGAGACCCCTGGGGACATGGAGATGTTGGAGACCCTGGAAACACCCGGGCTAGAGGGACACCAGGGATGTGGGGGATGCTGGGGGAAAAGCAGCACCTCATTTCCACCCCTTCTGGCCCTGTCCCCATCCCCATCTCCCCTCCGCCTGCTGCTGTCCTCACCCACCCCCAGCCCACCCCTGTGCCCCCCTCCCCGTCTCCTTCCCTCTGGTCCTGCCTCGTCCTGTCCCCGTCCCCATCTCCCTGCCCCGTTCTGGTCCCAGCCCCATCCCGCTCCCTCCTCTGCCTCCCCCCACCCCCATCTCCACCCCACCCCACCCCCATCTCCACCCCATCTCCCCCTCCCCAACCCCTCCCCACCCCTCCCCGGCCCCTCCCCAGCCCCCCGCCCCTCTCACCGCAGCCGCTGGATGTTGGAGGAGACCCCCGACAGGCGGTAGATGCCGTCCACCACCCCGTGCTGCTCCACGAACTCGGTGCAGCTCCTCAGCACCTGGGGCACTGCGGGACGGGCACCCCCGGGCCCGGCATCAGCCCCCCACGGAGCCCCCCCAGACCCCTCCCAAGGCCCTGGGCCCTGTCCCCATTGAGCGCAGGGGGTGACAGGAGGGAGCGGGTCCCCACCGCGGCGGTGTCCCCGCGGTGCCACTGCTCCCCATGTCCAGATTGGGACCACCGGGACCTGGGGACGAGGCCGCTGAGCCCCTGGGGCTCACCCCCTCCAAACCAGGGGGCGCAGCGGGGAGCTGAGATTGGATCGGGCAACACCGGCCCTGGGCGGACCCCAAAATCTCAGGGGGGGCCCTGTGCGGGATGCGCCCCAGCTCCGCTGCTTGCTCAAGCCCCGGTGATGCAACCGCATGGCGAGCGTCACCGCCGTCCCCTCCCCGCTTCCGCTGGGGGGCACGGGGACGGGGCTGGGGGGCGACCCCCGGGGTCGGAGGAGATGGAGGCCCCCCCAGCGCAGGACCCCCAGCTCCCCACTCTTACCATCCTGCCCCGACTGCTGCAGATGCTCGAGGAGGTCGCAGCCGAACACCCGCTCCTTGGCGCCGCCCTTGCGCCTCGCCTTCTGCCGGGCCTTGAGCGCCAGCGACATGGGGGCGGCGGGGACCCCCCCGGCGGGGTCAGATCCTGCCCATGGCGGGGCCCAGCCCCAGGAGGAGCCCCGAGCGGGGAGCGGGGCGCCCAAAGCCCCAGCGCGGCCGGGGGCAGGCGGCAGCGGGCGGAAGCGGCCCCGGGGAGGAAGTGCCGCGGCCCCGGGGCCCTGACGCAGCCTCGAGGGCCCGGGGCGCCCCGCTGGCGGGGGCAGGAAGGCGGCGGCCGCCTTCGAGGCCGCTTCCTGCTCCTCGGCGCCTCGAAACCGCAGGGCAGGGCGCGGGCCGCGCGTTTCCGCGCTCTGCCGGGGGCGCTGGCGCAGCCGCCCTCGCGCGGGGCCGTGCGCGTGGCCCTTGTGCGGCCCGGAGCGGGGCAGCGGGTGGCCGGGCACGCTCGGGCGGCCTCGCACACGGGGCCGTGCACTTGGGCGGCCTCAGCGGGCCTCGTGCATCCTCGCACACGCTCGTGCATGCTCTGCAGGCTCACACATGCTCACACATGCTCGTGCATGTTCGTGCGCTCGTGCACGCTTGCTCACAGGCAGCCCTGTGCACTTCTGCATGCTCACACACACCTCACGCATCCTTGTCTGTTCTCGTGCATGCTTGCACACACTCGTGCAGTTCTGCACACCTCCGTGCACCCCCTTGCATTCATCCCCACCCCCGTGCACGGCTCTGCACACTTGGGCACGTGCTTGCACCAAGGTCACCCAGTTGGGCGCAGAGCCCGTGCCCAGCCCCAGAGGCTCTTGCACACTCATGCACAAGCAGCGGCACACCCACGTGTTGCACGCGGACCCAGCCGAGAGCAGAGGCAGGCACGGCTCAGTCCCAGGGTCCCGCGCGGGATTTATTTACAAAACCAGCAGTGCAGATACGAAAGGGCGACGGGGACCCCCGTCCTGTACAGGTATGTACACGCTGGGGCTCTATGTACAGCGGGACCCCCGGCCGAGCGGCCCCATGGGGACCCCCGCCGCCAGCCCCGGGCTCGGGGGGGCCCCTCGGCAGGGTCTGGGGGTGCGGGGTGGGACGGGCGAGCCCCGGTTCGGGGGGTAGGGGTGGGAAGGGGACGGGGGGGGGGACGTGTCTGTGCCATGGGGGGAAGGGGACAGCCGGGATCGGGGAGGGGACACAAGCGTCCCAAGTGCCACCGGCGAACCGCATCCCGAGCGGGGACCCCCGGGGGTCCCCCAGAGCTGCGCGCGGAAAGGAGCCGACCCAGAGTCCGAAGGGATGTTTTTGGGGGGGGGAGGTCCGAGCCCCGCCAGGGCTCCCGCCCATCCATCTGTCCGTGGGGTCCCGCGTCCCCATGTCCCCGCGCCTGCAGGTGCCCGGCGGCTCCGGCGCCCGTGGGTCCTGGGCGCTGCGGTCACCTCCCTTCTGTCCTGCTGCTGCTGTCCCCAGGCGGGGCGCAGTGCGTGTCCCCAAACCTCGTGCCAGCAGCAAGGGGGGCGGGGGGGCCGGAGCCCCCTCCTGGGGTGCGGTGCATGTCCCGGGCACGGGGCGAGCAGCAAGGGCGGCGTTTGGGGACCGAGCCCCGAGCCGGCCGGCGGCGGAGCAGGGGAAGCTGCAGAGGGGACGGGGGTCCCGTGTGCGTCCCCCCCCCGGCCCCGCCACCCGGCCCGGCCCCTGCCGCCGCCGCCGCGCTCACACCAGGTGCCCGCGGCCGTTGATGTAGATGCCGTTGGTGGTGGGCTTGGCCTGCAGCATGCCGTTCTCCTGCACGAAGTGGGTCATGGCCTGCTTGATGGGGTTGTCCCCGCCGTCCTCCTCCTCCTCCTTCGGCTCCTTGCCCTCCGGGGCGGGCAGCAGCGGGGCCGCCGGCACCTCCGTCTGCGTCTCGATCTCCCGCACCGTGGAGAGCGTCGAGTAGCTGCGGCCCTCGGCCTCCTCGCTCTGCGGGGACATGGGGCGGGGTGAGGGGACACGGGGCAGGGTGGGGGCACCCACTGCCACCCACCCCCGGGGATGTGGCCCCTGTCCCAGGGGCAGTGACAGGGCCGGGGTGCGGCTGTGCCCGGGGATGGGGACATTGGGGACGGGGACTGCAAGGTGCGTGCAGTGAAGGGTCTGTGTGCACGGACGGGGAGCACACACGCAAAAGGGGGGGGGCACGAGTGAAAGTGGGGTGCATGCATAGATGGGGGGGTGCCCACGGAGAGGGGCTGCATGTGCAAAAGGGGTTTGCACGCACAGATGGAGGGGTGTGCGCTGAGGGGGGGCACACACGTGTCCAAGGGGATTTGCACCCATGAAAGGGGGCTGCACACACACAGGGGAGGACACGCTCCTGCAGCCCCCCACCCTGAGCCCCCCGACACCCCCCGGGTGCTCACCATGGCAGAGCAGATGCTGGTGCCCCGCAGGCTGTCCCCCCGCAGGCTGTCCCCCCGCAGGCTGCCCTGCCGGCTCTCGGCACGCAGCTGCAGCGTCTCCTCCAGCTGCAGCGCCACGTGAGGACCCCCGGGGATGGCACGGGAGCCCCCTCGGCCCCCCAGTGCCCCATCCAGCACCACCAACCACCACCGCAACACCCAGACCCCCAGACCCCCAATACCCAGCCCCACGGGCACCCAAAAGCACCCAGCACCCCAAGGGCACCCCACGCACCCAAACACCCAGACCCCCACGTACCCCAATACCCCACGGGCACCCAAGACCACCCAACACCCCATGGGCACCCCAATACCTGTCCCCATGGGCACCCAACCGCCCCACGCCCCCAGCACCCCAATGCCCCTCATCCCAACATAGCCCCACAGGCACCCCAGTGCGCACCCCGGCACCCTCCGTACCCCAAGACTCCTTCCCTAGGACCCCCCACCCTCCACCCCAGGCCCCCCCACGCCCACCGTGCCCCCCCGTGCCCACCTGGGTGCGCGTGTCGGTGCTGTGGCTGGAGTGCAGGCGCCGGATGGAGTTTTCCCTGGTGAGCGTCAGCTCCTCCTCACTGCGGGCACAGCGCGACGGCAACTCACCGGGGGTCCCACCTGGCCCCATGGGGTCCCACCGGGTCCCAGCACCCCCCCATCCCACCCCCCCCATGCCCCTCAGCCCGGCTCTTACTACTTCTCCGAGATGCGCTTGGTCTTGCGCTTGTGGTAGAGGGTCATGACGACAACGACGACGACGAGGACGCAGAGCAGCACGGCGGCGATGACGCCCACCACCACCACCGAGGCAGAGACCAGGTCCACCTTGCGCACCTCGTTCTCTATGGGGGGGGGGGCGGGGGGGTGGGCGCAGCGAGGAGGGGGCGAGAAGATGATGGGGGGGTGAGAACGTGGCAAGGACAGACGGACGGACGGGGTGAGGGATGAAGCACGTGGAGGGAGGGAGGGAGAAGCTCGTGGGTGGATGGATGAACGCATGGACGGAAGGACAAGTTCGTGGCTGGGGTTTTGGGTGGCTGGATGAGCGCATGGGTGGGGGGTGGGGGGACGGATGAGTGCACGGAGGGATGGGTGCACGGAGAGGTGAGTGCACGGAGCGACAGGGAGGGCCGGGTGAGTGCATGGCTGCAGGGGTGAGCGCACGGAGAGGTGAGCGCACGGAGGGAGGGCCGGGCAGGTGAGTAGGCAGCTGAGCAGGAAAATGGGCGGAAGGATGAGCAGGCACCGGGAGGATGAGTGGACGGACGGGAGGATGAGCAGCAGGGCGGAGCGGGCACGGGGAGAGCGCTGGGTCAGCGGGGGGACAGGAGCCGGTGCACGGGTGGGGGGTGAGCACGGGGGTGGCTGGGGGGGAACGGAGGGACGGGGATGGGCAGAGGGAAGTGGCAGGGATGGACGGAGGGATGGATGGACAAACGGACAGAAGAACAAGCAGAGGATGAAGAGTGAAGTGGCGTGGAGTTAATGGGTGGGCGGACAGACGGAAGGACAGACAAGTCCAGAGACAGAAGGACGTGGGGGGGGGCAGGATGGATGGACGTACGGACAGATGGACAGACAAACCGGTGAATGGGCGGAAAGGAGCAGCTGGGGGTGGACAGACAGACGGACAGGGAGAGAGAGAGGGCAGGGAGGAGCAGAGGGACAGACAGCCGGGCTGGCAGCAAGGCTGGACCGACAGACAGACAGACAGACAGACAGACAGACAGACAGACAAAGCACCGGCACCCCCACACCACAGCACCCCCCCGATCCCCCCCCCACCGGCACCCCCGGTCCCCCCCGAGCCGCCCACCTGCCGCCCTGCCCTTGACGCTGACGTTGGCCCGCGCCTCCTTGGTGGCCACGCGGTTGGCCACGCGGCACACGTAGTCCCCGGCGTCGGCGGCGGCGAGGGGCCGCTGGAAGACCAGGGTGTCCCCCTTCACCCGCACGCCGGCGGGCAGCGGGGCGTTGAGCCTGCGGGGGCACGGTGAGCGTCGGCGTGCCCGGGCGGGCGCCGCGGCGCTGCCGGCATCAAAGCCCCGGCGCCGTTCCCACGGGTGCGCGGTGCTGACGCCCAGCCCCGGCCGGCGCGGGGCCTGCCCGGGCACGGCCAGACCTGCAGCACCCGCCGCACAGCGGGGCAGCGGCACCGGCACGCCCGGGCGGGACACGGCGGGACGGGCACGGGCAGGGACACGGGCAGGGGGACGCGGAGGGGACGCGGGCACGGCTGGGATGGGGATGGGGGCACGGCGGGGACATGGGGACTGGTGGGGGGGCATGGGAGGGACACGGGCAGGGGACACAGCAGGGACATGGGGACAGACAAAAGGGGACACAGGAAGGGGACACGGCAGGGACACAGCAACAGACCACGGGGACGTGGCAGGGACATGGGGACAGACAAAAGGGGACACGGCAGGGACACAGGGACAGACCAGGGGGACACAGCAGGGACATGGGCAGAGATGGGGGGACACAGGCATGGAACGGAGCAGGGACAAGGACGTGGGTGGGGGGACACGGGCACAGACGGGGACACAGCAGGGACACAGCCACACACAAGGACAGGGACATGCACGTGGGCCACCAGCAGGGGACACAGCGGGGCCACCGACCCCCACAGGGGACACGGCGGGGACGAGGCCGGGCGCAGGGGCCAGGCGATGGCCTCACCGTGTCCAGTTGTAGGTGGGGGGGGGGTTGCCGTCCCCCAGGCAGGTCAGCGTGGCCCCCTCCATGCCCTCCGCCCACTCCTCCGAGTGCCCCAGCACCGAGGCGTCCGACAGGTCTGGGGGACACCGAGGGGACAGTGAGGGGACAGGCGGGGACGAGGCGGGGACACCCCTCCCTGCCACGCCACCCTAGGGACCCCAACCTCTCCTACGTGTCCCCTGTGCCCATCACATCCCTGAGGTCCCCAAAGCCCCCCATGTCCCCAGCACCCCCATCCTCCATGTCCCCATGTCCCTTCAGGCTCCCCGTGTCCTGCTGCCCCCCTGCTCCCCACCCACCCCAGTTCCTGTGTCCTTCGTGTCCCCAACTCCTGCTACCCCCCCATGTCCCTCGGTGTCCCCTCTCCCTCAGTGTCCCCCATGTTCTCCATCTCCCCCAGCACCCTCCATGTCCTTGCTATCCCTTGTCCCCCACACCCTCAAGCCCCCCCAGTGTCCCTCGATGCCCCCCATGTCCCCAGTGTCCCCCATGCCCCTCGTTGTCCCTGGTGTCCCCATGCCCTCAGTGCCTCCCACATCCCCCAATGTCCCCAGTGTCCCCCAGTGCCTCCCATGCCCTCAATGCCATCCATGTCCCCAGTGTCCCCCACAGTCCCTGTGTCCCCAGTGCCCCCCATGGTCCCCATGTCCCCAACACCCCCCCCGGTCCCCGTGCCGCACAGGCGACGCTGAGCTGGTGCGTGATCCTCTTCTCGTGGCGCAGCCCGGGGTGTGCCACCACGCAGGTGAGGCTCTTGCCGTTCATGCTGCGCCCGGGCACCAGGAAGAACTCGCTGGTGACGGAGGCGGAGCGGGAGTGCACGGAGCGGCGCGTGGTGTTGGTGCCCCGCACCTCCGTCTCCCAGCGCACCGAGGGCACGGGGCTGCCCTCCGCCGTGCACGAGGCCGCCAGCGTCTGGCCCTGGCCCTCCTCCAGCGGCGGCCCCGGGTTCAGGATGGGCAGCGGCGGCACTGCGGGCGGCGGCGTCAGACCCCCGAACCCCCAGCCCAGCACCCGCGGCTTGCCCCCCCTGCCCATGGCACGCTGCCCTCCCCCCCATGCCCACCACCCCATAGCCGTTGCCCTCTGCCCTTCACCCCTTGTCCCATTGTCCCATGCCCATCACCTTGTACCCGTCAACCCCATGCCCATCAGCCACTGTCCCGTGCCTGTCACCCCCATCATTCCCCATCCGTCACCCCGTACCCATTGTCTTGTGGCCCCCTGCCCATCACCCCATGCCCATTGTCCCAGTGCCCATTGTCCCATGCCAACCACCCCATTCCCACCACCCCATTGCCCCATGCCCACCACCCCATGCTCATCATCCCATCGCCTCATGGCCCCATGCCCATCACCCCACCACCCTATACCCATTGCCCCATCACCACGTACCCATTGTCCCACCACCCCTCATCTCTGTGCCCACCATCCCCATCGCCCCATGCCTACAACCCCATGGCCCCATCCCCATCACCCCATGCCCACCACCCCATCCCCATCACCCCATGCCCGCCACCCCGTTGTCCTGCGCCCACCACCCCGTCCCCATCACCCCACCACCCCGTGCCCACCGCCAGGCACTCACCCAGCACCTTGAGGGTGAGGCGCCCCTCGAAGCTGCCCATGGGGAAGGTGATGAGGTGACACTCGTAGTCGCCCTCGTCCCCCTGCACGGCGTTGCGCAGGACGATGGCTCCGTCCTCCAGCGCGCCGGGTGCCCGCCGCAGCACGCGTCCCGCGTAGGCGTCCTGCACGTGCTCGCCGTGCTGCCGGTTGAGCACGGCCACCTCGGCGCTGTGCCCCGCCGGGCCCCGCTTCAGCCACGTCACCTGCACCACCTGCTCGCCCTCCTGCGCCCGGTACCGGCACGGCAGCACCACGTCCTGGCCCAGCACCGCCGTCACGCTGCGCTCCACCTCCACCACCCCCGACCGGCAACCTGCGGGCACCCAAGGGTGGCACCGGCGCCTCGGGACTCGCCACGGGGCGCCGGTGTGCTCGCGGCGTTGCACGCTCACCGGCGCTCGGGTGCACTCGTGCGGGCAGGTGTGCTTGCACGCACTTCTGCACAGTCATACGTGCTTGCGCATACCTGGGCACACTTGTGTTTGCGCTCGCACTCGGGCACACTTGTCTATGTTTGTGCAACAGTTGGGGTAGCTCGGACACGCAGGTTTGGGCACACCTATACATGCTCCAGCGCATTTGTGCACGCTCAGGCACACTTGTGCACACTTCCACACGCTCAGGCATGCACCTGCATGTGCTTGGACACACTCACAAATGCTCAAGCACGCCTGGGCACGGCTGCACGCTCCAAGATGCTTGGATGCACTCACGCACACTCAGGTACATGCACACGCACATACAGGCTCAGGTGTGCTCACAAACATTCAAGCACACTTGGGTGTGCTCTCAGGTGCTGGGTGCACTCACACACACTTGGGCACGTGCATGTGCTCACGCCTACTGCCAGCTTCCACACGCTCATGTGTGTGCACTCACACACATCCACGCGTGCTTCAGCATGTTTATGCACGTTTGTGCACATTTGCGCGTGCTCAGGCATGGCAGGGCACGCTCGTGCATGCTTTGGCGTGTTTGCACGTGCTCGGACACACCGATGCACTCTCAAGTACACTTGTGTACACTCACATGCTGGGGCACGCTCGTGCACATTTGGATGTGCTCATGCTTGCTTCCACATGCTGGGGCACACTCACACATGCTTAGACGTGCTTGCACATGCACAGAGGTGCTGGCGCACACTCAGACACACTTGTACATGCTTTATAAACATTTGCACACCCTTGTGCACACTTGGACACACTCACGTGTCACTGGCATGCTCACACACTGAGAAGTGCTTGTGCAAGCTTCCGTGTGCTCACAGCTGCTCACCGTGCGTGCACACCCTTGTGCACGGCAGCACACACCGGGGCACATTCCTGCACACTTGCACACGCTCACACACACTCACACACGCGGGGGCACACTCAGACACACTCAAACCCACTCAGACACAGCCACGCACGGCTGCACACACCCTCCCACGGGGACACGCTCATCTCAGGCACATTGGCCATGCTCGCGCCCCCTTTGGCACACCCGTGGGCCCCCTCCCGGCCCTTGCACGCGCGGGGGCACACTCGCAGCTCGCCCTCCGCGGCGTTCCCATGCGCGGGGCCCACCCAGCGCTCGGCGGGGCGGGCGCGCGGGCGGGCGGCGTGGCGGGGAGCGGCCGTGCCTGCGAGGCCAGCCCAACCGGCCCGCGCACATGCCGGGCGCTGCCGCGGCTTGCGGAGCCTCCCGCCCCCGGCACCGGCACCAGCACCGGCACCGCGGGGGCTCCCGCCGCCGCCCCCCGCCGAGCCCCCCACGGCTTTTAATTAAACCGGCCTTAATTGCCACCCCCCCCCCCCCTCCTCGCACCACCCTCGATTAGTCGACGTATTAATTAACTAATTGCCGGGCTCTTCGTCACCGCCGCGCTGCCCCGGTCGCTGGATCCCGGCCCTTTCGCCACCCCCCCGGCGGCGCTCGACGCCCGCTGCCTCGGTTTCCCCCGGTGCCGCGGCCAAGCCCCCGCGCAAGCCGGGGGGCTCCGGGGGGAGCCACGGCGGGGTCCCAGCGGTGGGGGGGGGGTGGCGGCGGCGCTGGCAGCGGGCCCCCGCCGCGGGGCGTCCCCACCCAACGGGGCCGAGCGCGTGGGAACGGGGCCGGGAACCGGCTCAACCGGCTCCCGCGGGGTCACCGCCTCGGCGCCGCGGCAGGATGCGGCCCCGGGCCTGCCGGCACGGCTGGGGGGTCCCGGGGGGGGGGCACGCGCGTGTGCAAGGCCGGCCGCGCCTTCGCACCCAGGGCTGTGCTCGGGACGGGCTCCCCGTGTGCGTGTGGCACCCGCGTGGGGTCGTGCCCCCTGGCCCGCTGGGGACACGCGCACGCGCGTGTGCCCCCCCCCAGCTGATGAGCACACACGCGTGTGAGCACGCACGGGGGGGCTCCCAGCATAGTGAGCGTGCACACGCGTGTCCCCCCTCTGCTCACACCTGCACACGCGCACCTCAGGGCTGGCCCCGCTCTGTGCCGCCCCCCCCCTTCCCATCACGGAGCCCCCTCCCAAGCTGAGCCCAGGTTGGGGAGGGGGCTGGGGGGGGCTCAGCACCCATCGTGGTGACGGTGACGCCCCCCCGGCAGCACCCAGCCCGTTCCCACGGGGGCTTCACGAGTGGGGAAACTGAGGCACGGCAGGTGGGGGTGGGGGGCAGGGCACCGTGCCCCCCCCCAGCAGCACCCGTGGGTGCGGCGCCCACCTCGGGGGGCTGAGCCCGGTGTCCCCGTCCCCTCCCCAGCACCCCCAGCGCCCCCCCCACGTGTGAACAATGGAAGACAATGGGGGGGACCCTGGGGGTGTGCGCTGTGTCCTCCCCCCCCCCTCCATGTCCCTTCCCAGACAGCCCTCGGGTGTCCCCAGAGGGGACGGCCCCGTTCCCACGGTGGCCTCAGACCGGTTGGCCCTGTCCCCCCCTGTCCCTCCCCCCGCATTGTGTCCCCCCCTCACGTCCCCCCTCGCTCCCCCCCGTCCCCACCGCACCCCCACGCCCCCAGCCCTGCCCCCCCCGGCCCTGCTGCCCCCATAGGGATCAGCCCCGTCCCCACCGTGTCCCCCCCCACGATCCTGTCCCCCCCCCACCTGCCACGTCCCCCCCGTGTCCCCAGACGTCCCCCCCACCCCCAGCCCCTGCCACGTTCGTTTTTTTTTTTTTTTTTGGGGGGGGGGGACGGGACACCGGAGCGGCAGCCGTGGCCACCCGGGGCACACCCACGGCGCTGACACACGCACGGACACGCGAGCGTGCATGGAGCCGGGACGGTGCCCCCGGTCCCGGTGCCCCCGGTCCCGGGGGCACCGGGACCGGGGGCACCGGGACCGGGGGCACCGGGGGCACCGGGGGCACGGCCGCAGGTGCACGGAGCCGCAGGTGCACACGCGAGCGCACCCCCGTCGGCACCGCCGTGTGCCCCCCCTCACACGCGTGTGCCCCCCCCCCCCACCCCCCTCCCCACTCCGCTCCGCTCCGCCCCCAGCCCCGGGGGTACCGGTGCCCCCGGCCCCGGCCCGCCCCCCCCCCCCCCACCCCTCCCGGAGCAACCGGTGCTGCCGGTGCCGCTCCCGGTGCCGCTCCCCGCCCGCAGGGGCTCGGTCCCGCGGAACGGCGCCGGTGCTCCCGGTGCCCCCGGTGCCGGTCCCGATCCCGGTGCCGGTCCCGTCCCTTACCGGTGGCGGCGAGGAGGAGGAGGAGGAGGAGGAGCTGCACGGGCGTCCCGGGCCGCATCCCGCGGGGGGCCATGCGGACACCTGCGGGCTCACGGCGCTGCTCGGCTCCCGGCCAGCACCATCCGGGCCGGACCGGGCCGGACCGAGCGCAACGGGGCCCAACCGGGCCGAACCGGGCCGGGCCGGGCCGGACCCAACCGGGCTGCACCGGGGCCGAACCCGAACCGGGCGGCTCCGGGGCCGTGCGCGGCGGTGGGGCCGGGGCCGGTGCTGAGCTCGGAGCCGGGACGGGGCGGGGCGGGGCCGCCGGGGCGGGGCGGGGCCGCGAGGGGGCGGGGCCTGAGGGGGCGGGGGCCCCGGGCGGGGCCGGGCGGGGCGGACCGGTCCGGCAGGTCGGGGCAGGGGCGGGGCCGAGGGCGCGGTCTTAAAGGGGCAACACGGCCCGGCGGGGGGGGGTGGGGCCCACCCGCAGAGCCCCGCCGGTGTCTCCCCCCGGGGGGCCCAGCGCCGCCCCCCCCCAGCCGGTACACGGTCAGCCCGGGGTCCCCCCCCCCAGTGTCCCCTCCCATCACCACAGCCCCTGCCCGGCCCCCCCGGACAACCCCCGCGGCCCCCCCAGTGTGTCCCAGTGCCCCCCCAGTGTGTCCCAGTGCCCCCCCAGTCCCCCAGCCCATTCCCCCCAGGGGCTCCCAGTGCCCCCCCCCCAGCCCGTTCCATTCATTCCCCGGGTGGGACCCCCTAAAAAGCCCCTGTTTCTACCCAAATCGCAGGAGCCAGATGGGGGAGGGCAGGGGGCTGGCACCGACCCCCCCAAAAAAAATGTGGGGTCCCCCCAAATCCCAGCGGACACAGCACGGGGGGGGGGGGCAGAACAGGCACTTTATTGGCACAGCAAGACTGGGGGGGGGGGAAGGGGAAAGGGGCAAAATGGGGGGGGGGGGGGGGCTCAGCCTGCAGGCACCGGGCACCCCGGGGCGCCCCCTCCCACCTCTGCTCGGGGTGGGGGGGGCGCAGGGTCCCGGGACCCCCTCAGGGCCCCCCAGATTCGGAGCTCTCCGGGGACGGGTCCTTGGCGGCAGCGCAGAGGTGGAAGAGACCTGGGGGGGGGGGGATGGAGAATGGGGGTGGGGGGGTGAGAGGTGGGCACCGGGGGGGTCCCAGCGCTGCCCCCACCCATGGGTGCCCCTGCCCGGTACCTGCCGAGCCGGTGAGGACGACGGCGACCCAGGCGAGGAGGTAGGACCAGGAGAGGCGCCAGGCACCGGGGGCCGGGCCCAGCAGGCTCCGAGCCCCGGCCGTGCACACCGCCAGCCCCAGCAGCGCCAGGACACCTACAGGACATGGGGGGGGGTGTGGGGGGGGGCTGCCAGCCCCGGGGACCCGGCACGGGGCATGGCAGCAGAGACCGGGCACAACTCATGGCAGCAGAGACTGGCACAGCTCATGGCAGCAATGACCAGGCAGAACTCATCACAGCAGTGACTGCTCAGTTTGCAGGGCCCAGGCATGGCTCAGCCCTGCAGAGACCGGGCACAGCTCATCACAGCAGTGACCGCTCATTGCAGCAGAGACCGGGCACAACTCATTGCAGCAGTGCCCCACGCACCTCCCCACAGCAGTGACCGCTCAGCCCCGATGCCCCCTCCCCGTGTCCCCCCCCCCCTGTCCCCACGTACCGGCCAGCAGCAGGGTGACACCGGCAGCTCGGGCTCGCGCCCTCCGGGCAGCCCCGGCGGCGGCGGCCGAGAGCCCCAGGGCGAAGCCGGTGGCAGCGGCCAGCACCGCCAGCAGCATCAGCACCCGCGTGGCGTCCCAAAAAGCTGCGGGGACAGGCACGTTGGGGACACCGGGCACATATTGGGGACCCCCGCGCCCTGCCCCAGAGCTGCCACCTACCCGGGGGGCCGGGGGGGGGCCGGCAGTGCCCCCCCAGGCAGAGGTGCCACAGCCCGATGGCCGCGGTGCCGCCGGGTGCCCGGTGCTGCAGCCAGAAGTCGGTGGCGGTGGCGGTGACGAGCAGGGCCAGGCCGCTGGCGGCGCACAGCAGCCCCCCCCCCGACCGGCATCGTCCCCTGCGTACAGTGGGGGGGGGGCTGGGGGGGGCTGGGGGGGGGGCTGTGTCACCCCCTCCCCAACCGCCACCACCACCGGCCTGGGGACCCTGTGCCAAAACCCGTGGGGAGGGGACGCGGGGATGGACGGGGTACCCGGGGGGGGCACCACAAGGGGATGGGGGGGGCGTCTCCAGGGAGGGGGCACCCAGGGGTGGCACCTGCAGGGGACGCTGGGGACAGCTCTGGGGACATCTCCAGGGGCAGGGGGGTACCCGGGGAGGGGGGCATTTGGGGACACCAGGGGTACCCAGGGTGGCATCTCCAGGGGACACCGGGGGGGACCCCGGGGGTGTCACCCCTGGGGGGCAGGTGACGAGGGGGGGGGACACAGGGGGCTGGTGGCCACTCACCCTCCTTCAGCACCCACCAGCGGGGTGCCCCATGGCCGTCCCTCTGTCCCTCTGTCCCTCCGTCTGTGTCCGTCTGTCCTGGCCGATGGGTGAGGGGGACGTGGCGGGGGGGTGTGGGGGGGGTGTTGGGGGCCCCCCCGTGCACGTGGCGCTGCCATTGTCCGGGGACACAAAGGCTGGGAAGGCTCTGGGTGCCGCGGCCCCCCCGGGGGCTGACACCGCAAAATCCCGACCCCGGCTGCCAACCGCCTGCGGGGACACTGGGGACAGCGGGGCGGGGGGGGGGGACAAGAGGGGTGGCACCCAGAGCCCCCCCCCTCCCAGGGCAGCACCTTGGGGACGGGGGACCCTGGGGGCCGGTGCCACTGTTTGGGGTGAGCGGCGCACCCCAAATCTCCCCCATTTTGCCCAGCCCAGCAGCGCTCCCATTTCCACTGTTTTTTGACCCAAAAAGCGCTGTGGCCGAGGGGGTGGCAGCAGGTGACACCAGGGGAGGGGCAAGGAGGTGGGGGGGGCTCCTGGTGACACGGGGGGGGGGGGATGTGCCACACGAGGGTGCCCTGGCAGGGGACACGCACGGCCCCACCTGGGGGGGGACACCAGGAACAGCAGGCACGGGGACACAGCCACGTGTGCACCCCCCCCTTGTGTGCACACCTTTGCACACTCACATGTGCACACTCAGATGTGTGCACACACACGCTCACGTTTGCACACTCACATTTGCACGCCCACATTTGCACACCCACATTTGCACACCAAGATTTACACACCCAGATTTGCACACTCACATTTGCACGCTCACATTTGCACGCTCACATTTGCACGCCCAGATTTGCACACTCACGTTTGCACGCCCCCTCCTGCCCCCCCCCCGTCACAGCCGCAGGGTGAGGGCCGGCGGCAGCAGCAGGAGGAGGAGGAGGAGGAGGAGGAGGATGAAGGCACCACGAGGGGGGTGGGCGCCGGAGCAGGGCTGGCTGCAGGGGACACCTGCGGCGGGGGGGACACCTGCGGGGGGGGGACCACGGGGGGGGCACTCGGGGGCTGCCCCTGGGCCCCACAGGGCTGAGGGGCTCCCACTGACCCAACGCCACAGGGAGGGGCTCCCCCCCCAAAAAAAAAAAAAAAACGGGGTGGGGGCTCCCATATTCCCATCCCACCGACCCCCCCAAATCCCCCCAACCCCCCAGACCCAATACCAGGATGGGGGGCTCCACAATTCCCATCCCACAGCCCCCCACAGCTCCCCCCAACCCCAATACCAGGGTGGGGGGCTCCCAAGTTCCCATCCCCATAGCCCCCCCAAGTCCCCCAAGTCCCCCAAGTCCCCCAAGCCCCCCCAATCCCAACCCCACGGTGGGGGGCTCCCACATTCCCATCCCCACCCCCCCCCCCAAGCCCCAGACCCAATACCGGGGGGGCTCCCCATTCCCATCCCCACCGCCCCCCACCCCAACCCCCCAGCCCCAACCCCCCAGTGGGGGGCTCCCACCTCCCACCCCCCCACCCCATCCCCTCCATCCCACGCAGTGCTGGGGAGCTGCCCCCCGTGCCCCCCCCATGCCCCCCCTTGCCCCCCTTGCCCCCCCCCTTGCCCCCCCCCAGTGCTCGCACCCCCAAGCTCCAGCGTCACCTCCCCGCAGGCGCAGTCGTCGCTGCCCAGCAGCAGGCACCTATAGGTGCCCCCATCCCCTGCCGCAGCCCCCCCAGCAGCAGCAGCTCCCCGCCGGGCCCCCCCAGCCCGGCCCTCTCCCGGTACGGGGGGGGGCAGTTGGGGGGGCCCCCGGAGCCCGGCTGCAGACCAGGCTCCCCCCGAAGTGCCAGTGCACGGCCTGCAGCTGGCCCAGGTGCTCGCCCCCCCCGGGCACCCCAGGGTGACGGCCCCCCCCAAGGTGCCGTTGACCTGGGCATGGCCCCGGTGGGGGCTGCGGCACATGCTGCACCCCCCCCACCGCCTCGGTGGGGTCACCTGGGGACAAAGGGGGGGGGCTGTCACCTGCATGGCCACCCCCTGGGGGGGGGGGGCACAGCAGTGCTGGCACCCGTGGGGGTGGGGGTGAAGGGGGGGGGGACAACGCGGTGGGACACGGGGGGGTGGCACCAGGCCACGGTGTGGTTATGGGGGGGGCAGTGCGGGGGGACAGGGGGCTGGCACTGCCGGGGGGGGGGACACGAAGCTGTCACTGCCCGCGGGGGGGGGCACGGGGCTGTCCCCAGCCCGCAGCGTGGCCGTGGGACCCTTGGGGACCGTCGGCAGCGCACGGAGGGGACAGGGACGGGGTGGGGGGGGCGAGAAGGGACAGGGAGGGGGGACACAGCTGGGACCCCCCCCCATAGGTTAACCCGGCCCCCCCCGCCCCACCCGCGTGTCCCCTGCAGCCACCCCCCTGGGTGCCACCCCCCCTGGGTATCCCCGAGTCCCCCACGCCCCCCGGGTCCCGCCCGCTCCCCCCGCGCCCCCCCCGGCCCGGGACCCACCGGGGGGCAGCAGGGCCGGGCCCAGCCCGAGGGGCAGCAGCAGGACCCCACATCTGCGGGCGGCTCCGGACGGCGGGGGCGGCCCGGGGCGGGGGGGGGACACGGGACGGGACGGGACGGGACGGGGACGGGGGGGGGGCGGCCTCTGGGCGGGACCCGGGGGGGGGAAATGGGACCGAGGGGACCCGGGGAGCACCGGGGGTGGGGAAATACGTGCGGGGGAGGGAGCAGGCAGGGACAGAAATTAATGATGTGCCCCCCCCGGGGACACACAGCGCTTGGGAAAGGGGGGGGGGACGATCCTAGAGGGGGGGGGGGGGCGCGTCCTGGGGTCAAATTGCCCCCAGGGGGACAAATCCTGACCGGGGGGCACGCTGTGTTTGCCCCCCCCCAGCCCCAGGGGCCGCATGCAGCCCGGCTACGTGGCGGGCGTTCCCCCCCCCGGCCCCCCCCCCGTTATTTTTTGCCATAGCAGCCTGCAAACAAACCCAGCGCCGCTGGATCCAGCCCCAGCACCGACGTCCGGCCTGGCTGCACGTAGGGCCAGGCCCCCCCCCGGCCCCCCCCGGCCCCGCTTGGGGCCCCCCCAGCCCCGTGCTGTCCCCTCCCTTGTCCCCAATAGCCCCCGGGGGAGCGTTCCCCAGCCTGGGGGGGGGACAGCGCTGCCCCCCCCCCCATCTCACCACCACCCCACTGCCAGGGGGTGCGGGGGGGGGCACTGTCACCCATGTCCCGCCGCTGTCCCCACTGGGGACACTGGTGGCCGGCTAATCCTTGCCCCCCCCCCCCCATGCACCGAACCTGTCCGGGCTGGGGGGGGGGCTTCTCGCTGGTGGCTGAATGCCAAAATCCCAAATTTCCCCCCAAAAAAGCACCCCGCACCCCAACAGCGATGCACCCCCCCCCCCCCAGCTCTCCAGCCCCATTTTTACACCAAACAGGAAAAGGAGCCGCGCGCCCCCCCCCCCCCTGCACCCCCCCCAACCCCCCCATAGCCCACGGAGAGGGTCCGGTGCCAGCACCGTGGGGGGGGGGGGGCGGACGCTGCCATCCTCGGGGGGGGGTGGGAAACCAGAACCTGGACACGAGGCGACGCCGCGGGGCTTTTATTGGGGGGTGGGGGGGGGCCCCGGGGGGGGGCCCGCGCCCCTCCCTCAGTCCTCCAGGTTGCGGAAAGCCGCCTGCATCTCCTCGTTGAGCTGCGCGAACGCGGCCGTGATGGTGGCCTCGCCGTCCTTCACCGGGTCCTGGGGACAGGGGGGGGACACGGGGTGACGGGGGGGGGACACGGGGTGACGGGGGGGGACACAGGGTGATGGGGGGGGACACGGGGTGATGGGGGGGGGACACGGGGTGACGGGGGGGACATGGGGTGACGGGGGGGGACACAGGGTGACGGGGGGGGGACACGGGGTGACAGGGGGGACACAGGGTGACGGGGGGGACAGGGGGTGACAGGGGGTCACGGGGTGATGGGGGGGACAGGGGGTGATAGGGGGGGGACATGGGGTGATGGGGGGGGACACGGGGTGACGGGGGGGGCACGGGGTGACAGGGGGGCAGCAGGACCCTCTCCCACCTCCCCCCATCCGTCCCAGTGCCCCCCCCCCCAGCACCTTGAACTTCATGGCGCTCAGCCTGTAGAGGATGTCCCCCAGGTTCTCTCGCGGATGGTGGCCCAGGTGACGCGGCGCTCGCCGGTGCCGGTGGCCTCCACGGCGTGCCGGGCCAGGTCGTAGAAGGTGATGATGTTGTGCAGCATCCCCACCGTCTTGTAGAAGGGGCAAAACCTGGGGGGGGGGGGGGCAGGTTCGG
The DNA here is from genome assembly GCF_963932015.1 of Anas acuta. NCBI lineage: Eukaryota > Metazoa > Chordata > Aves > Anseriformes > Anatidae > Anas > Anas acuta. The sequence continues at coordinate 810,843 of NC_089006.1, read as the reverse complement.
GGTCGGGGGGGACAGGTTCGGGGTCGGGGGGGGGGCTCTGGGGGTGGCGGGGGGGGGCGGGGGGCCGCGGTACCTGTCGTAGGCGAGTACCCGTTCTGCTGCAGGAAATCGTCCTTCAGCAGCTTCGCCACCTCCAGCGTCACCTTGTCGGCCTCGGCGAGGGACGCCTGGGGGGGACGGGTCCTGGGTGACCCCAAGGGCTCTGCCCCCCCCCTGGGTACCCGGCTGAGCTCCCCCCAGCCCGTGTCCCCCCCTCCCCATCCCCGTATCCCCCTGTCCCAGCCCCTCTGCCCCTTCCCGTCCCCTCTCCCCCCCGTTTCCCCTTTCCATTCCTGCTTTCCCCAATTCCCCATCCCTGCCCCCCCCATCACACCCTGTATCTGTCATCCTAAATCTGCCACCCAATCCCATCTGCGTCCCATCCCCATCCCAATCTGTGTCCCCTCCTGGTCCCCATCCCTATCCCATCCCCATCCCCATCCCCAACCCCTCCCCACCCCACCACGTTCCCATCCCCATCCCTGTCCCCTTCCCCATCCCCTCCCCACCCTCTCCCTGCCCCATCCCCATCCCCGTCCCCTTGTCCCCCCCCCACCTTGCCCACGAGCTGCACGATCTCAGCCAGGTCCTCCTCCTCCTGCAGGATCTCCTTGGCGCGGGTGCGCAGCGCGGGGAAGTCGGGGTGCAGCCGCTCGTAGTGGGGCTCCAGCGCCCGCAGGTACTTGCTGTAGCTGATCAGCCAGTTGACCGAGGGGAAGTGCTTGCGCTGCGCCAGCTTCTTGTCCAGCCCCCAGAACACCTGCGGGGAGTTTGGGGGGGGTCACGATCAGGGGGGGTGCACACCGGAGCCAGGAGACCCCCCCAGCACCGCCACTGCGCTCACCTGCACGATGCCCAGGGTGGCCGAGGTGACGGGGTCCGAGAAGTCCCCTCCCGGCGGGGACACGCTGCAGGGGACAGCGGGCTGGGTGCTGTGGAGGGGGTCCCCGTGCCCCCCACTATGTCCCCCCACCACCACCACCACAGCACCCTCGGACTCACGCGCCGACGATGCTGACGCTGCCCTCGCGCCCGGGGGAGCCCAGGCAGCGCGCCCGCCCCGCGCGCTCGTAGAAGGAAGCCAGGCGGGCGCCCAGGTACGCGGGGTACCCGCTGTCTGCAAGGAGACGGTTAACCGGGTGCCACGGGCACCGCAGCCCCTCACCGGGGCCTCGGGGCCATCCGGGACTGGGGGGGACAACGGGGACCCGGTGCTCACCCGCCGGCATCTCGGCCAGGCGCCCCGAGATCTCACGCAGCGCCTCGGCCCAGCGCGAGGTGGAATCGGCCATCATGCTGACGTGGCGGCCCATGTCGCGGAAATATTCGGACAGCGTGATGCCTGCACCGGCGGCACGTGGCTGGCACCGGCACCCGACCCCACGGGCACCCACGGGCACCCATGGGCACCCCCCCCAGCCCCGCCGCCCCCAGCCCACCGGTGTAGATGGAGGCCTCGCGGGCGGCCACCGGCATGTTGGAGGTGTTGGCCACCAGCGTGGTGCGCTTCATGATGCTCTCCGTCCTGCCGTCCACCTCCATGGTCAGCTGGGGAGGGGACGACGCCGTCACCGCGCGGCTCGGGGGGGGGAGCCCCCGGCACGGCCACCCCGCGCCCCCCCCCACGGCCTCACCTCGGGGAAGTCCCGCAGCACCTCGGACATTTCGTTGCCCCGCTCGCCGCAGCCCACGTAGACGATGATGTCGCTGTTGGAGTACTTGGACAGGGACTGCGAGATCACCGTCTTGCCGCAGCCGAAGGCGCCCGGGATGGCCGTGGTGCCACCCTGCACGCACCTGGGGACAGGGCGGTCCCCAACACGGCCCCGCTGTGGCCCCATGGAGGCGGGATGGGCCCCGACACCCCCTGTCCCTGTCCCCATTCCTGGTCACCCACCAGCACCCCTGCACTGTCCCCTTCCTCCCCAGCGGGACTGTCCCCATCTCTGTCCCTGCCCCATTCCCATCCCCTGTGCTCACCCCATTCCCTGGCCCCAGTCCCAGCCCCATTCCTGTCCCTCAACCCCGTCTAGATCCCCTCTCCCTGTCCCCCGTTCCCATCCCACCCCATATTCCTGTCCCCATCCTTGTCCCCCATCCCCACCCCATCCCCTTATCCCCATCCCATCCCTGCCCCCTCTCCATCTCTCTCCAAGCTTGTCCCTGTCCCCATTCCCCATCCCTGTCCCCTCTCCCCAGCCCCGTCCCCTCAACCCCTCCCCGTCCCCATTCCCCATCCCTGTCCCCATTCCCCGTCCCTGTCCCCTCTCCCCGTCCCCGTCCCTACGGGAAGAGCGCGTCCAGCACGCGCTGCCCGGTCAGCAGGGGGTGATTCGCCGTCAGCTTCTCGGCCACGGGCCGTGTCTGCCGGACGGGCCAGACCTGCAGCATGGTCAGCTGCTCCGCGCTGCCCTCAAAGTCCAGCTCCAGCACCACGTCCTGCGGGGACAACGGGGGACAGCGGGGACGTGGGACCCCTCTGCTCCTCCCCACCACCGCCACCGCCAGCCCTTACGGAGACGCTGTAGTGGCCCGGGGGGGCGATGTGGGTGACGGTGCCGCGGCTGCGGGGGGGCACCATGATTTGGTGCTGGATGAGCGAGTTCTCGGTGACCGTGCCGTAGATGTCACCGCCGGTGACGTGGCTCCCGACCTGGCACGGGGTGGCCGTGAGGACGCGGGGCTCCCCGCCACGAGGGTCCCCGTGTCCCCACGTCCCCCCCCGGGGGGCTCACTCGGATGTTTTTGCTGGGGGCGAAGTCCCAGGTGAGGTGTCGCGGCAGCGCGGGGACGTTGACGCCGCGGGGGATGTAGATGTTGCGGGTGAGCTGCGCGATGTCCTTCAGCGGCCGCTGGATCCCGTCGAAGATGGAGCCCAGGATGCCGGGGCCCAGCTCCACCGACAGCGGCTGCCCCGTGCGCAGCACCGGGTCCCCCACGCGCACCCCCGCTGAGCCCCCCCGCTCAGGAAAACCACGCTGGGGGGGGCGGGATGGGGATGGGGGGGGACAGGGGGGGCACAGGGGACTTGGGTGGGAGGGACAGGGGACTGAGAGGGGTGGGAGAGGACAGGGGGGTGGGGGGGGACCGGAGGGGACAGGGTGGGAAAGGGCAGGGAGGGAACAGCAGGATGGGGGGGACAGGGAGGGGACAGGGGCAGGGAGGGGACAGGGGGCAGTGGAGCGGAGCAGGACAGGGGAGGGACAAAAGGGAGGGGCAGGGACAGGGGGGGAGGACAGGGGAGGAAGGGAAGGGCAGAGCCAGGGGGTGGGGGGACAGCGGGGACAGGGAAGGTCAGGAGGGACAGGGAAGGACAGGGGGACGGGGGCAGGGGGCTGGAGGTGACCGGGAAGGGGACGGGGGGGACAAGACGGGGTGGGAGGACAGGAGGAAGGGGAGGAGAGGGAAGGACGGGGACAGGGACGGGGACAGGGACGGGGACAGGGCCAGCAGCAGAAGGATACAGGTCTCCTCGTAGACCTGCAGGGTGGCCATGTCCCCCTCCAGCCGGATGATTTCCCCCACCAGCTCCGCGTGCCCCACGCGCACCAGCTCGTACATGGCCGCCCCCGCCATGCGCGTGGCCGTCACCACTGCGGGGACACCGCGGGGACACCGCGCCGTCACCCACCCCGGCCCCAGCACCGGCCCACCCCCCTCCCGACCCCCCCGGGACCCCCACCCCCGGCCGTACCGGGCCCCGAGACGCCGTGCACGGCGCCCAGCATGCTCTCCCGCTCGGCCTCGGCCAGGCGCGGCAGCTCGCTCCCCGCCATGGTGGCCCCCGCCGGCCCCGGTGGCCCCCGCTTTTTATGGGGCCGGGCACCGCGGGGAGCCGGCGGGGCCCGGGGGAACCGGCTGGGCCCGGTGTGGCCGCAGGCGCGGGCTGTGTACAGTCAACAGCTCCCCCCCCCCATTACAACCTGCCCCCCCCCAGCGCTGCCGCACCCAGGGGTGCCCCGAGCCGGCACGCGCCGCCACGCGCCAGCACCCGCGGGGACGGGGACGGGGACAACGCGGCCGAGCCGGTGCCAGCAGCTCGCCCCCAGCCCCCCCCATGTCCCCCCCACCCCAAGGTGCCCCCCCTTATCCCCAGTGACCCCTCTGGTGCCAGCCCTGTCCGCCTGTGTCCCCCCCCCGAAGTCCCCACAGGGGAAAGGGACATTCCTTTGGGGGAGGGGGGGACCAAAGGGCACCCAGGGGTGCTGTGGGGACATCGCAACGTCCCCTGGGCCCCCAGCCGAGGTGGCACAAGTGATGGCACTGCCCCCCTGTGTGTGCACACGTGTGTGTAAATGTGCCCCCATGTGTCCCCCCCCCGGCACACGCGTGTGCAGCCGCTGCCACGGGCCTGGCGCACGCCCAGGTGCAGGAAGGTGGCGGCTGAGGCCGGTCACGGGCGGGTGGCCAAGGACGTCCCCGGCCCTGTCCCCGTCCCCATCCCCCCCCCGCACAGCACCAACACTCCGCCATGACCCAAAACCCCCACATTTATTACCAAAATTCACAGAGCGAGCGAGGGGAAATAATAACAGGAAGGGAAATAACAGGAGGGGGAGGACACGGTGGGGGGGGGCTGCTAGGAGACCAGAACGCCGGCAGAGCCCCCCTTGGCCCCCTCGGCGCCCTCCTTGGGGGGGGGCCGGGGGTCGTCCTCCCCCAGCAGGCGGATGTTGTGCTTCTCGCGGAACTCCGTCAGCTCCCGGCCCTTGGCCTGCAGCTGCTGGCTCAGCGACTCCAGGATTTTGCTGATCTGGGGGAAGAGACAAAAAGTGTGGGGGGGGTCAGGGGTCGAGGCACGGCGTGAGGGGGGTGTTGGGGGTCTCGGGGAGCCCCCCCCCCGGTCCCTCACCTGCTCAAGGTTGCTCTCCAGCGCGGGCAGCACCTCCTTCACCGTCCTCTCCACCAGCACGCCGCCCACCATGCGGTAGCAGCGCCGGGTGACGTCCACCTCGCGCAGGGTCTCGATCACCAGGCTGGGCACAGCGCCGGGCTGCTGGGGGGGGGGGGGGGCGGGGGACGGGACCCCCAGACTCCCCCCCAAATCCCCGTGTCCCCTTCACCCCCCCCTTGTCACCTTCTCATTCCCCAGGTCTCCCCCACACTCTCCCCACCCCACGTCCCCTTCACATCCCTGCCCCCACCAGGGCCCCCGGTGTCCCCCTCCCACCCCTGGCTCCCCCCGTGTCCCCCCCCGGGACCCCCCCACACCCCCGTTCCCCCCGGTATCCCACCTTGAGCCCCCCTGTGTCCCCCTCACGCCCCCCAGTGCCCCCCCAGGTGCCTCTCCGTGTCCCTCTCACACCCCCAGGACTCCCCCGGTGCCCCCCAATCCCCCCGGTGTCCCCCCATGTCTCCCTCACCCCCCCAGAACCCTCCCAGGACCCCCCCGGACCCTCCCGGTGCCCACCCCCGACCCCTCCGTGCCCCCCTCACACCCCCAGGACCCCTCAGAACCCCCCCGATGCCCTCCAGGCTCCCCCCGTGCCCCCCCAGTAACCCCCCCCGGACCCCTCCGTGTCCCCCTCACCCCCCCGGTGCCCCCCATTCCCCCTCACCCCCCCAGGACCCCTCAGGACCCCCCGGTGCCCACCCCCGGACCCCCCCGGACCCCCCCGGTGCCCACCCGTGCTCGTTGAGCTCCATCTCCAGCTCCGCGGCCTTTGATGCCAGCCCGCGCTGCTCCTGCCTCAGGCGGTTGAACCGGGCCACGACCTGCGGGGGGGGGGCGGGGGGCGCTCAGGGAGGGGCCGGGACCCCCCGGGACCCCCCCCGGTGCCCCCCCCGTGCCCCTCCCACGCCCCCCGGTGCCCCGTGCCCCCCCCCCCCCGGACCTGTTCCGCCGTCAGCCCCTTCCCGCCGGGCGCCGCCGCCGCCCCGGGCCGCCCCCGCGCCCCGTCCGCCGCCATCGTCGCCCCCCCCCTCACGCTGCCCCCCTCCCCCAGCCCCGCTTCCGGCTGGTGGCGGAAGGGGCGGGGCCTCTGGGGGGGGTTGGGAGGGGAGGGGGAGGGGAGGGGGTTGAGGCTCGTCCCGGCGCCATCTTGGCTGAGGGCAGCGGCGCCGCGGAGCTGAGGCGGCCCCGGCGCCATCTTGGGTGAGGGCAGCGCGGGGGGGACTTTGGCCGCCGGTGGGGAATGTACGGGACGGGGGCACGGGGCAAATGGGGGGGGCTGGGGGCAACTGGGGGGTCCTGGGGGCAATTGGGGGGGTCCTGGGGGCAACTGGGGAGGTCCTGGGGGCAACTGGGGGGTTTCCGGGGGGTAATTGAGGGGACCTGGGGGGTCTTGGGGGTAATTGGGGGGGTCGTGGGGGCATCTGGGGGGGTCCTTGGGGTAAATCAGGGGTCGTGGGGGCAGTAGGGGGGGTCCTGGGGGCAATTGGGGGGGTCCTGGGGGCAGCTGGGCTGTCCTGGGGGTAACTGGGGACTCGTGGGGGCAATTGGGGGCAGCTGGGGTAACTTGGGGGTAATGGGGGGGGGTCCTAGGGGAAACTGGGGGGTCCTGGGCGCAGCTGGGGGGAGCTGGAGGCCAACTGGGGCTGCCCGAGAGGATTTGGGGCAATTTGGGGCCATCAGGAACCTTTGGGGGGGGCTTCGTGGGGGCAGTTTGGGGGAGGGGGAGCACACGGTGGGGGGGCCGGTGCCGCCCCCTCAGCCCCAGTGGGGTCCCAACACCCCCCCCACACACCCCTGGGTGCCCCCCCAGGCTGAGAGTGGTGCCCCGGCTCCCCCGGCCCCGCAGCCTCTGCAGCCCCCTGCCCAGGTACCCCGGTTACTGGGGGGGGGGGCAGGGGGTGACCGAGGGGTCCCGGTGGCGGTGTTGGGGGCTGACCCGGCCATGCCGCAGCCGTGGCACCATGGCGGGGCCGAAGCCGCTGGTGGCCGTGGGCCAGGTCACCTCCACGCCCGACAAGGAGCCCAACTTCGCCGCCTGCTCGGCGCTGGTGCGGGAGGCGGCTCGGCGCGGCGCCTGCCTCGTCTTCCTCCCCGAGGGCTTCGACTACATCGGCCGCGACCCGGCGCAGACGCTCAGCCTGGCCGAGGGCCTGGACGGGGACCTGATGGGGCGCTACGCGCAGCTGGCCAGGTAGGGACCCCCCCCAGGAACCCCCCCCGGTGATGCCCCGGTGGCCGTGGGGGTGACACCGGGGGTGTCCCCGCAGGGATTGTGGCGTGTGGCTGTCCCTCGGTGGCTTCCACGAGCGCGGGCGGGACTGGGCGGCCACGCAGCGCATCTACAACTGCCACGTGCTGCTGGACCCCGCGGGTGAGACACAGCCCCCGGCACGGCCCTGCCGACTGTGTGTGTGTGTCCCCCCCCCTCCAATTTTGTGCCTCGTCGCCCCCAGGCCGCGTGGCGGCCGCCTACAGGAAGACCCACCTGTGTGACGTGGAGCTGGAGGGGCGCGTCAGCATGAAGGAGAGCGGCTTCACCAACCGCGGCACCGAGATCGTGCCCCCGGTCAGCACGCCGGCCGGGAAGGTATGGGGGGGACAGGGACACGCCCGGGGGCTCCCCCCCCCCCCCACCCTCCCGATGCCGTCCCTAAATTGTGTCCCGGTCCTGCTCCCGCCCCCCAGCTCGGGCTCTCCATCTGCTACGACCTGCGCTTCCCCGAGATCTCGCTGGCGCTGCGCCGAGCCGGGGCCGAGATCCTCACCTACCCCTCGGCCTTCACCGTCACCACGGGCTCTGCGCACTGGGAGGTGAGCTCTGCCCCGGGGGGGGAGCTTAAAAAGCCCCTCAGGGGCAGGTGGCACAGCCGTGGTCACCTCGTCCTGCCTCCCCCCCCCCAGGTGCTGCTGCGGGCACGGGCCATCGAGAGCCAGTGCTACGTGGTGGCGGCGGCGCAGACGGGCAGGAACCACGAGGGTCGCGCCTCCTACGGCCACTCGCTGGTGGTGGACCCCTGGGGCACGGTGGTGGCGCAGCGCGGCGAGGGGCCGGGGCTGTGCTACGCCGAGATCGACCTCGAGTTCCTGCAGCGCGTCCGCAGAGAGATCCCGGTGCAGGAGCACCGGCGGCCGGACCTCTACGGCACCGTGGGGCTGCCCGCAGCACCCTGAGACCCCCCCCCGGCATCACAACTCCCCCCCCCGGCACCACCCCGAAACCAGAGCCAGGCTGGATCCGCTCCATTTCGGGGTGTTTTTGCCCCAAAAGGCAGCAGCTGGGGCAGGAACACGCACTCAGGGCTCACCCCGTGTTACAGGACCCCCCCCCCCCGTGCTGCAGCCAGGGGGTGCTCCCCGCTTTTTGGAGCCCCCCCCCCCAGCACGGGGGGGCGCAGTGGGGGAAGGAAGGAGGCAGGCACTGCGGTAGATGTTTATTTCAAGAGAACCGAAAGCTACACAGGGCATCGGACTGTTAGAGTGAGGTTTAAAAAATACAGAAATCACAGAAATTACACCAAGGTGTGCCAGAATCGTCCGTAAGCAGTGGGGGGGGGGGGGGGGCACAATGGTGACAGGGGGGGAACCACAAGCCCCCCGCCCTGGCTGGGATCACACCCAGCCCGCACTGCCGGGGGGCAGGGGGAGAGCAGCCTACAGCCGAGCAGGGCTGGGGAGAAAAACCACAAAATTAGGGTGGAGCTGGAAAAATCTCCCCCGGGACCCCCCCGGCAGCAGGCAGCGGTGCCTGGATGCAGCCAAAGGCCGGCACGCTGCCGGCCGCGCGCCAACACGTGCGGGCAGAGCGCGCTGCCTGCTGCCAGCAACAGACAGGGCTGGCCCCCCCGCGGCCCAGTTTGGCCCAGTTTGTCCCAGTTGCTCACAGGAGAGGCGGAGGGGACGGGCAGGGGGCCGGAGCATCCCTCGGTGCTGGTCCTCCCCCTGGCCCCGGCAGGAGGGGGCACGAAGGCACACATGGTCCTGGGGCAGCCTGGGCGAGGGGGGGCTCGACTCCTGAGAAACCCACGGGGGAGGCGGTGGGGCAGCATTTTGGGGAGAAACGGGCTGGATTCTGCCCGCCTGGCACCAGCCAGCCCTGCACAGAGCTCGATGCCAGGCCCCTGGGGACGAAGCCCCCCAGCCCCAGCCCTCCCGTTCCGAGCCCCCACGCTCGCAGCTCGCCCACCCCGACACTGACGCGCCCCAGGCAGGGTTTTTGCCTTTTTTTTCTTTTAATGGATACAAAATAAAAGAGAAAAAGGAAACAAAGCAAGAGAGAAGGTGACAGGACAGGAAAGGGGTGAGAACACGTAAGCCTCCGGCCGCTCCCCCCGGCTCCGGCCCGGCTCCTCGCAGCGCGCCGGGCCCCGCGGCCGCACCCATGCGGGCGGGAGTCCAGCAAGGGGAGTAAATGCTCTTTTTTTTTCCTTTTCTTTTAGAAAAACAAAAAATAAGAGAAGAAAAGCTCGGATCCCACCAGCCGCTGGGCGTCAGGGGGCCGTCTGCAGCATCAAGTTCCTCAGGAGTTTCTGGCGCCCGACCTCGTAGTCCTCCTCGTCCACATTGACCAGCAGTTTGATGGCTTCGTGGCCCACGGCTTGCTTGAGCGAGTCCGTGATGAAGACGCCCTTGAGGGCCTCCAGCAGCGAGCCGTTGATGTAGTCGCGCCAGAACGCGTCGAGGTAGGTGAGCTCTGAGAACTTTATGTCACAGATGATGGAGCCCAGGTCCCGGGACTTGAGGATGGTGTTGGCCTGGTTGAAGCGCTCGAACTGGCGCTCCAGGGGGTCCTGCTTGTTGGAGAAGACGTTGCCCTGAAGCGCCGTCTCGTGCTGGCAGTACTCGGCTCGGACTCGCAGGCGGATGTCTGCGGGCAGCGGGGACACTCAGCGCGCCGGCCCCGTGCGCCCCCCAGCCCCGGCGTGGGGCCGGCGGCCCCCCCAAACCCCCGCCCCTTACCACAGGTCTGCTTCTCCTTCGGGTCCGGCGTCGCCGACTTCCTCCGCTTGCGCTGGCTGCTGAGGGGGGCCCGGCCGCGGCCGGGCCTCTTGGTGCAGATCTGCGGCCCCGCCGAGGAGCAGCAGACCACGGGGTGGTGGGGAGGCACTGCACGGGGAGGGGGGCGGCTCAGGGCTGTGCCCGGGACCCCCACCCTCCCCACCAGCACCTCCCAGTCCCCCCGAGACTCTCCTCACACACCCGAAGCTTTAACACAACCCCAGGGCAGGGAACACGGCGGGGGTGGTTTCCCCTGGGATAACGCTGCTGCTCGTGTCCTGCACAAAGCCCTGGTTCCTATGGGGTGGGGGCTCCTGCATGGTGGGATGCAGCCCCCCCGTGCACTGCTGGGACAGGCAGGCAGCAGCCATGGGTTAATTAATCGTTAGTAATTTGTGCGGTGGCTGCTGCTGGGCAGAGCGCGCTCCCCGTTAACGGGGAAATCGGGGAACCCACAACCAGAGCGGGGGCTGCCGTGAGCTCCAGATCCCCAAATCCCCCCCGGGTGGGCACTCACCTGATTTGTGGGGGTGGCCGAGGCCGTGCTCCGCGTCGCTGTGCGCCCGGGGCGTCACGTAGCGGATGGATGTCTCCTCCAGGTACTTGTCCACCAGGTCCGGACACACTGCGGGAGGGGAGAGGCCTCGTGTTGGGGGGGGGACACAGCAGGGCCCCCCCAGCACACAGATCATGCTTAGAAGGCGCAGCGCTCCGTTTTCAGGTATTTTGTTTAAAAATAAAGCCCAAAGTCTCCTAAAGGCCGTGCTTTCTGTCACCGAGGGCACCCAGCCCCCCAGCCCCGGTGCTCCCCAGCGGCACCACACATCGGGAACGGCCACGGCTCGGCCGTCCCCTCGGAAAAGCTCCATTTTAGAGCCAAGAACTCAAAAAAACAACAACAAAAAAAAAAACAACAGACAGCGCTGTGTGGGAAAGGCCACTCGCACGTTACCATGGCTACTCACAGCGCCCGGCTCAGCGCAGCGCCGTGAGCCCCGGCAGCACGGCCACGGGGAGCGGCCCCGGACGAGTCCCCAAAGCCCCGGGGGGCCCCGGCCGAGCCCCCCAAGCGGGACCCAACGTCCCGACAGGACTCGAGATGAGCTCGGTGTCACCGAGCCGTGGTGGCCGGTGCCAGGTCTCGGGCCCTGCGCAGCCCCAGGGCGAGCCCTGAACCCCGTGCGGGTGGGACGTGCACGCAGCCAGGGCCTCGAGGGGCTTTTTTGAGGCATTTCCATCCCAGCGGGGTGCTCCCGACAGCGGGGCCCCCTCGGGGCTGCCCGTCCCCACTGCCACAGCACCGCGGGGACACACGGGCTGGTTTTTGGGTGCTCCTCAGGAGCCGGTCCCAGTCCCCATGAGGGTGTTTGGTGACCCTCTGATCCCTCCTGCCCCACAGGACTCCCCACACACCGCTCCCTGCCTTCCCCCCGCACTAACCCGGGGCTGATTTTGCTCTTTTTGTGTTTAATTAACCCATTCCCATCCAAACGGGGCTGGACAAGCACCAGAACAGAGCCCCATGTGCTCGGAGCGTCGCCTCCCTCAGCCGTGGCAGCACGCCCAGCTCTGACCTCCGGCTCTGCTGCGTGTGGCCGAGAGCAGCAACCCCCCCTGCGCTTTGGGGTTTTGCTCAAAACGAGCAGAAATCTCCCCAAAAAGCACACAACAAGCGCTGTAGCACAAGCATTCATGCCCCGAGCCCTGCACAAACCCAGGGACGCGGTGCCTGACCCCGGCGGTGTCCCAGCACGGCTCCGTTTGGGTGGAAACCTCCCCAAACCCACACAGCCGGAGCCCGGGTCGTTTTCGAGGCTCCTCGGTCGGGGTTTCACCCCCTGCCGGGGTTGTTTGGCCCCAGCACGATGGGTCCTGCACCCAGCCACGAGCCCCCGCTGCCTCTCGCCCCAAAACCTGCCTCTACTCGCACTCTCCTCGCTTCCCCAAGCGCTGGCACCGCAGCTGCCCACGGCGGGAGCAGAAACCGGGGAGCCTCAGCAGCCCAGAAGTGCCAAGAAAGCACAATTATCCTCGTTTACAAAGAAAAATGCAAATTCTGGAGGCAGAATCCTGCTGAAGCGGCTGCCTTACACACCCCTCAAACCAGCGAGCTCTCCTCGGCTCCTCCGGCCCCGGTCAACCTGGGCGAGGTTCCTCAAATTGAGGTTTCGGCCCCAAAAAAGGCCCAGGGCTGAGCTGGCGGGGGAATGAGGTTGGCTCATCCACTCAGAAGCTTAACAATGGCCCAAAACGCACCAAATCCACCCAGATTTGGTCAGACACAGAATCACTGCTTGGATCCCGGAGCCAGGCCCAGAAGAAACGGCACCGAGCAGGGGGAAAACGGGGAGCAGGACGGGGAGCAGGACGGGGAGCGCTGCGGGGACGCCGCTCCCAGGAGGCGAATTTGGGGCTGCAGCCCCCAGGGGGGGGTCGGGCACACCGGGGACAGGCTCGGGGGGCACTCACCGGCCCGTCGGCGCTTGAGGGTGACGTAGGGCAGCAGGTCGTGGCGGGTGATGATGCGCAGGAGCTGCAGCACCTGTCGGAAGTTGGTCTCGTCGCAGCGGCCCTGCCGCTCCAGCGCCAGCAAGAAGTCCCGGCCGCTGCGGATCATCCCCCGCTCGTAGTCGTCGATGACGTCCACGAAGAGGAAGGACAGCACGCGCACGTCGCGGTGCGTCAGGTGCGTGCCCACGATGTCGAACATGCGGTGCAGGCTGTACAGCCCGTGCTCGCGGTCACCCCGCTCCTCCGGCCAGGCCTGCGCCCGGCTGCGCTTGAAGGCTGCCATCCTCGCCGTGCCCGGCCCTGCGGGACAAAAAGGGGGGGGCACGGGGCTTGAATCCAGCCCCCGCCGGCACAGAAATCCCATCTTTGGCACACAAATCCCACCCTCAGCTCCCCCACCCCGTGCCCACCGAGTGCCTGCGCCCCGGCCAGCGTCGCCGTGCCGCCGCTCAACTGGGGGCAACTGATCTGTGCCCCCCCCGCTCCCTGACGCCCCCTCCCCAGCTCAGCACCGAGAGTTAGAAACCAAACCCAGGCAGCAGAGGCTGCCCCGAGCCCTGCCCTCAGCCCCCGGGCAGGGGGAGCAGCACCCAGGGCTCTGGGGATGCCCGGTGCCGAGGGGATTCCGCCGTGTCCCAGGGAGCAGCAGCAACAGAACGGGAAAAACTCCCCCAAAACCACCATACCGGGGCGGGGGGCACCGGGCAGCGCCCCCAGACCCTCTCACCCCTGTTCCTGTTCTGCTGGGGTTTTTCTGCTGGTAGCTGTGTTTTTTTTTTAAATAATGATGTTGAAGCACCGACGGGTGCTGTGGTGTGTTGCAAGGCCGCCTGTAAATCCCATAAATCCCCCCCAAATCCTCACCCACCAGCAGCGGGCAGCTCGGGGCCGCCGGCTCCCCAGGACAGCAGAGCCCCAGCTGAGCCAGAAGGGGCTGAGCTCATTTTGGGGTGGGGGGAGCCGCCGGGTGCCGGGGGGCAGCTCCCACCCAAACCCACGGGAGGGAGGCTGCCGGGTTTGGCTGCGAGCGGGGGATTCCTGCGGCCAGGGCCCCGCTGTGCTCACGGCTCCCCTCCCGCTTCGATCCCCGAGGATGGGCGCACACAGACCTCGGAAAAATCCCAAATCCTCAAGAAATGGAAAAATTCCCCCGAGGAGCAGCCGCAGAGCACGGAGGGGCTGCGAGCAGGGGGGGCTGCTGGCCCCGGGGCCGCTGCCCCTGCCCTGTCTCAGCTCAGCCCCAGCAGCGGCGCTGGGGCGGGAGGAGACGCAGCGAGCGCAGGGATCATTAAAATAATTTGGGGTGAACAGGAAAAACGAGCTGCTGGGGCGCAGGGCGCTCGGCAGGGACCCGGCTCCAGCCTCTCCGCGGGGCGCCTGGCACCAGCACCACGGGGGGGGCCCCAAAGGAGCACCACGAGGGGCTGGGGGCAGCAAAAGGCCCCAAATTGTGAGGGTGACGGGGGGGGGGCACGGAGCTGGCAGGGACAGGGCAGGACGGGGCGGGTAATTAGGAAGGGCAGAGGGCAAAAAAGGAGGAGAAGCAACGCGAGGAGCTGCCCCCCCCCCCGGGGACTTTTGGCCTTTCCCCCGCAGCACTTTGCCCCTGGGGCAGCACCGGGGGCACCGTCCCCGTGCCCACCCCCATCACGGGAGGGACCCCAAGAGCCCCCCCCTCGGCCACAGGGGCTGAGTGGACGCGTTCCAGCCCCAAAACCCCCCCCCCCGGGCTGCCCAGCGGGACGGGGGCTGAGCTGCCCCAGCCCTCCCCAGGGCAGCTCCCGGCAGCGGGGGTAAAAATAGAGCCGGCAGCCACGGCCCCCGGGGCCGAGCTGGGGGAGGGATCGGTGCTGCTGAGCGCTCAGCTCCTCGCTCACCCCCCCCTTCTAATCCCTGCCCCCCCCCGGTGATGGCAGGAGCCCTGCAGCAGCCCCAGCTCCCAGCACAGGGCCCATCAGGGCAGGGCCCGGGGCTGCAGCCCCCCCCGGGGGGGTGAGGAGGTGAAACGGAGCAGGAACGGGCCCAGAATAGGAGGGGGGAAAATCCCCGGGGGGGGGCACCGAGCACAGGGGCAAAGTCTGGGGCGGGCGGCGGGTCCCCAGCGGGTGCCACAAGCGACGTGTCCTGTGCCAGCACCAGGCAGAACCGAAACCAGCCCCACATGGAAAGAACCAGAAAATTCACCAAAAATTCACCTTTTTTTTTTTTTTGTCCCCCCCCCCCTCACCCCCCCTTTAGGGAAGGCAGCCCCGGGGCACTCAGAGCTCCAACCACGGCCACCAAGGCACAGGCAGGGACCACGACACGGACAATGTCACCACCTCAAGGCACCAAGGATCACACCCAGCCCCTTCTCGGGGTCCCCCCCCCCGCAGACAACCCCCCCCCCCACAGGCAGCAGCCCCCTCCCACCTCAGGGCCACCCCTGGGTGCTGCCCCTCAGCCACAGCCCCCAAACCTCCACTTGGGGCCAGCCCCAACGTGGCTCCCAACCCCAACACAGCCCCCACAGCCCCCCTGCCCGGCACCCCCAGCCCCCCCAAGCCCCCCCAACCCCCCCCAGCCCGGTGGGCGCCTTCTACAAGCAAGGGGCAGGGCAGGGCAGAGCCGGGGGGGGAGCGGCACCAACCTGCAGGAGCAGCTCCGCGGGCCTCGCCTGTATCCGAGCGGGGGGCAGCAGCCAAGCGGGAGCTCTGGGCAGGTTCCTGTCCCCTTTTTCTCCTCGGCTCTTTAAGCAAAGCGCCCGCCACCGGCACCTCGGCTCCCCCCGGGGGGCTCGGGGCGGCTCCGCTGCCGGGGGAGCCAAACTTCCAGCACCGGGCCTCGGCTTCGCTGCTCCAGCTGGTGGACTTGCCAGCAGCCCCCCGCGAGTCCTTTTGTTGCCGTTTCCTTCCCACAACTCTGACGCCCAAACCTTCTCTCTTTTTTTTTTCCCTACTTCACCCTGAAATACCTCACGGACACGGGGGGAGGAGGAGGAGGAAAGTCCAGGCCCAGCCTCGGGCTCCTGGGGCCGCCCCGTTCCCAGCCCCCGGCCGTTCGGGGTGACCCCGCTCCCTTCTCCCAGCGGCTCCCAAGCAGGGGGCGGCCGCTCAGAGCTCCCCAAATCCCTGCTCGGTCCCTACCGCAGCTCCAGGCGCTGACCCAGGTCGCGGCACCGGGCTCGTGCAGCCGGGCCGGCCCTCAGCCCATCCCTTCCCCCCCCTCAGGGTCTCAGCTCCGTGCCCGGCCTCGCTCCCCCCCGGCAGGGCCCCCCCGGGCACCGAGGGGCCGCTCGGCCCCGCTCAGCCCCGGCCCCGCTCCCCTCCTTTTACCGCAGCCGCCCCCAAGGCCTCGGCCCCACCCCGGGGGCTCCCCGCAGCCTCCCCGGGCCCCGCTCGGGAACCGGCGGGGGGGGAACCCCGGAACCCCGGCCTGGCGGTGGGGGGGGGGGGGGTGTGGGGATGGCACCGAGGCCGGGGAGCTCCGAGGGGGGGGGGGGCGGCCCCGCGGGCTGAGCGCTGCGGCCCCCCCGGGGCCCCCCCGCGGCCTCCACGCCCGAGGCCTCTCGGGCCGGGCCGGGCCGGGGCCTGTCAGGCGCCGCCGCCGCCGCTGCCGCCGGGCCGGGCCCTCACCGCAGGCGCCGCCGCGGCTCGCCCTAGGCCGCCGCCGCCGCCATGCCCGCCCGCTCGGCCCCGCTGCGCTCCCCCCGGGCCGCTGCCGCCGCCGCCGCTGCTCGGGCCCAGGCGCCGCCGCCGCCGCCTCCCGTCAGGGCCGGGCCAGGCTCGGCGCCGCCATGTTGGCTCCGTCCGCTCCGCTCCCCGCTCGCGGGCGGCTCTCGCGGCGCGACGTCACATCCGGCTCCACCCCCCCCGCGACGCCCCGCCCACATCCGGGCCCCGCGCACCTCGCCGGCTTCACGCCCGTTGGGAAAGCTGGGGGGAGAGGAGCCATGTTGGATAAGGGCAGGAGGGCGGGGACTTCCGGGGTGGGGGCCGCCGGCTTCAGCGCCCTTCCGGAGCGTTGCGGCGCGGCCGCCATGTTGGGTGTGGGCAGGCTGGCAAGGCGGCGGCCCGCCCGCCCGGTTGGGCGCGCGCCGCCGCCGCCATCTTGGGAGCGGGCGGGCGGGGTTCGCCGGGCGGCTTCGCGCCCATTGCGGGCCACGGGGGGGCGCCGCCATCTTGAGTGCGGGCAGAGCGCCGGGAGGGCGGCGGGGGGCTGGGGGGGGGTCCCGTGTTTGGGGGGGGGCTTGGGGTGACGGGGGGGGCCCGGGGGTCACGTGAGGGGGGGAGAAATTGGGGGGGGGGGGCTGGGGAATGCAGGCCCTGGGGGTATGGGGGGGGCTAAGGGGGGGGGGCTGAAGGAGGGGGGGGACACATGGGGGGGGCATTTTGGGGAGGGGGGGCCTGGAGGAGCCCCCCCAGCGAGAGGGGCCCGGGGCCAGGCCCCCCCCTTCCCCCCGTGCCAGGGGAGGCCGCCAGCACCCATGGGTGCGGGGGGGCCCCGCCTGCCCTGCCCATTACACCCCCTGGCCCCCCCCCCCCCATTTATCCCCTGGGGTCCGCAGGGTCGGGGGGGGGTCCCCATGCCCTCCCCCCCCCCCAATAACCCCCCCGTGCCCCCCCCCGTGCCCTCCCCGCCCCAGCACCGGGAGCTCCCCGGGGCGCTGCGGGGGCGGCCGCTGGCCCCGTGCCCCGCCACGCGCCCGCTGCTGCCCCGGGGCCGCTAATTAGCGCTAATTGCGCCCGCTAATCCCCCCCCCAGCCCCCCCCCCCACCGTGCCGGGGTGCGCTCAGCCAGGGTGGCCCCGGGGGGGGTCCCCGTATCCGGTATGGGGGGGGGGGGCAGGAGGGGAGGGGGGGCAGGACGGGTGGGGGGGGGGGCAGATGGACAGACAGAATGGGGGGGGTCGGGGGCATTTTTGGGGGGGGTCGTGGGCACTTTGTGGGGGGGGTCGGGGGCACTTTTTTTTTTTTTTTTGGGGGGGGGGGGGGGGGGGACACCAAGGCCAGGGTGGTGCCAGGCAGGGCCGGGCGGGTCGCGGCTGACTCAGCGGGGCCGCCCCGGGCTGTCCCCCCCCCACCCACCCCGAGGCCCTGCCCCCCCCCCCCCACCTCCCACCCTCCCGGACCCCCCCCCCGGGGCCGTCCCGCCCCCGCCGTGCCTATCCCGGGCGGCGCCGCTCCCCGCCACTGCCCCGCTCCGCGCTGCCCGGTGAGTACCGGCCCCGTCCCGGTCCCCCCCCCCCCCCCGTCCCGAGGGACACCCCCAAAATCTTACCCCCCCCCCCCCGGGTCCTGCACCCCGCTCTATGGGGGGGCCGGTCCCGCACCCCCCATTTTGGGGGGGAGCCCCCGGGTGGGGCGGTGTTGCCCCCAATGCTGCCCCCCCCCTTTATTAGACCCCCCCCCCGTCTCTTAGAGGACCCCCAGTCCTGACCCCCCCCCCTTTCCTGGAGGATCCCCCCCCTTTCTTGGAGGGAGCCCCAAATCCGGACCCCCCCGTTCCTAGAGGGATCCCCCCATTTCTTAGAGGACCTCCCTGTTCCTAGGTGCCCCCCCTTTCCTAGAGGGACCCCCCCCTTTCTCAGAGGGACCCCCCCATTCCGCCCTTCCCATCGGGGGGGACCCGATCCTGCCCCCCCATTCAATGGGAGCCCAATCCTGCCCCCCCTCTTTAGAAGGGGTTTCCCTCTCCCCCCCCCCCATGGGCACTCCCCCCAATATCCCATAAAGTTTGGGGGCGCCCTGGGGGGTGTCCCCCCCACCCCTCCCCAAGAGGCCACAACCCCCCCGCAGCGCTGCTGCCCCCGGGGGGGTTCAGCCTGGGCTGGGGGAGTCCTGGGGGGGGGTCCTGCGGTGCAGAGGGTGCCCCCCCCCCCCGTTTTTCCCTGAGGGCTGGGCTGGTTCCTGTTCCGGTGGCGGGCAGCTCCTGGGCCACGCCGCAAACCGCGGGGGGGTCCCCAAAACCAAGCCTGAACCCCCCCGTGACCCCCCTCCCGCAGCACCAGGGGGTCCCCTGCAGCTGAGTTGGGTCTGGGGGGGGGGTCACGGCAGTGGTTGGGGGCACCCCACAACCTGCTCTCATCCCCTCAAATCTCCAAAATCTCCAATCTCTGCTTCCCTTCCCAAAACCGCGGGGGGGGGGGGGCTGCATGGGGTGTGTCCCCCCCCCCAGATGTGGGGAATCCAAAGGGGGGGGGGGGGCTGAGCCCCACCCAGGGAGGAGGCACCGAAACGCCCCCGTGACTCAGCCAGCCCATGACGCCGGGGTTCCCTGGGGTGCCCTATAACGGGGAGGGGGGGGAAATGGACGAGGGGGGGGGACACCCGCAGCACACCCCCACCCCCCCCCCATTCTCCACCCACCCCCCACCCCCCCGGGCCCCACCCTGCGGCCGCTGCCCGGGGCTGAGTCACCCGGGTGGAAAGCTCCAGGTGTGCGCTGAGCGCTGCTGTGCCCCCCCCAGAGCCCCCAGGAGCCCCCCCAGGAGCCCCCCCGGAGCCCCCCCAGCCATGCCGTCCCAGATGGAGCAGGCCATGGAGACGCTGATGTTCACCTTCCACAAGTACGCGGGGGACAAAAACCACCTGAGCAAGGAGGACCTGCGGGTGCTGATGGAGAAGGAGTTCCCCGGCTTCTTGGAGGTGAGGGGGGGGGAAAATAAATCCTGGGAGGGGGGGGAGAAAATAAATCTGGAGGGGGACAGGGCCGTGACCCGGCTGTGCCCCCCCCCCTGCAGAACCAGCGCGACCCCATGGCGCTGGACAAGATCATGAAGGACCTGGACCAGTGCCGGGACGGCAAGGTGGGCTTCCAGGGCTTCTTCTCGCTGGTGGCCGGGCTCACCATCGCCTGCAACGACTACTTCGTGGTGCACATGAAGCAAAAGGGCAGGAAGTGAAGCCCCCCCTGGTGCCCCCCACCCCCGGCACCGCCCCGGCCCCCGCCGGCCCCCAATAAAGCTGTTTTGTATGACACCGCGGCTGCCTCCCTCTGTGGGGTCCCCCCGGGGTCCCCGTGTCACCTGCAGGGCTGTGAGGTCCTAATGGGGCGGTGGGGGGGTGTGGGGGGGGTCTGTAGGGCTTGTAGTAAACCAGAGGGGTGGGCTGGGGGCTTCGGGGGCCATACAGGGCTTTAGAGAGGACCTATGGGGGTTGGACAAGGGTGTGTGGGGGGTCTGTAGGGCCCACACAGGGGGTGTGGGGGGGGTCTGTAGGGCCCACACGGGGCTGTGAGTGCCGTGGAGCTCTGTACGGGGCTGTACGGGTCACCTCTAGGGGCCATACAGGGCCGTTAGGGGCTGTGGGGGGTGTGTGGGGCTGTGCAGGTATCTATGGGGCTGTGTGGGGGGGCTGTGGGGGGCCATATGGGGGCTGTGGGGGGCCCAAAGGGGCTGTTTGGGGGCTGCAGGGTCTCTCTGGGGCTGCACGGGGCTCTGTGGGGCTCGGCTGGAGCCGTGCGGGGCCCCTTGGGGGAGCTGTGGTGGGGGCGGGAGGACCCCGGGGACCCCCGGAGCCCCCCAGGCACCCCCGGGGCGGGGCAGGGGCGCGCGGGCGCTACGGAAGCAGCCGAGGCCCCGCCCCCTCTCTCTGACCACGCCCCCTCATCGAGGCCACGCCCCCTCCCTCTGGCCACGCCCCCTCCCTGTGACGTAGCTGGCGCGGGGGGCGGGGCCTGGCGGGCGCCGTGTCCGGAGGGCGCGCGGCGCCGCGGGAGCCGCGGGTGGGGGCGGGGCGGGGGGCGCTGAAGGTCACGGGGTCAGGGGGCAGCGGGCACCGCGCTGACCTTTGACCTCCGGAGCCGCCGGGAGCTCCCCCCGAGCCGGGCTGACGTCACCGCCGCTGCCCTGTGACGTCAGCGCCGGGTCTCCCTCAGCGGCCGTGACGTCACTGCCGGCGCCATGTGGCTGCGGAGGGGCCGCGGGGTCGTGGCCGGGGCGCTGGGGGCACGGGGACGGCCCCGGGGCGAGGGAACCGTGAGTGGGGGACGGGGGCGGGGGGGGGGTCATGGGGTCATGGGGTCATGGGGTCATGGGGACAGGGGGTGAGGGGCAGGGGACACAGGGCAGTGACACGGGGACATGGGGACATGGGGTGGGGTCATGGGGTCATGGGGTGGGGGACAGGGGACACAGCCTGGGGACATGGGGTGGGGACATGGGATGGAGAACATGGGTCAATGGGGTGGGGACGTGGGGACATGTAGGGACATGTGGGGACACAGGGTGGTGACACGGGTACGTGACACGGGGACATGGGATGGGGAGCACAGGTCCGTAGGGTGGGGACGTTGGGTGGGGACATGGGGACGTGTGGGGACGTGTAGGGACGTGGGGTGTGGAACATGGGGTGGGGACACGGGGTCACGTCATAGGGCCATGGGGGCATGGGGTGGGGACAAGGGGCAGCAACCGGGGCACGCGGGGTGGGGACGTGGGGACAGAGGGGACGCCCCACTGGGGACACACCCCGAAGTCCCCTTGCTCCCCAGAACCGGAGTGTCCCCAGCGCTGACCCCGCTGTCACCACCACTCCACCCCACGTGTGTCCCGCTGTCCCCACTTCCCCGTGTCCCCTTGTCCCCTGTCCCTGTGCCCTGTGCCCCACATCCTCCTGTCTCCCTGTCCCTCTCCCCCTGTCCCTGTCCCCTGTCTCTCTCCCCCTGTCCCCCTGTCCCTGTCCCCATCTCCCTGTCCCCCTGTCCCCGTCCCCGTCCCTGTCCCCATCCCCCTGTCCCTGTCCCCATCCCTGTCCCTGTCCCCATCCCCCTGTCCCCATCCCTGTCCCCCAGGCACCCTGCTCGGGGCGTGCGTCCCCCCAGGACCTGGCGTTGCCCAACGGGAGCTGGAGCCGTGCGATGCGGGATCTCTACGAGCGCCTCCTGCGCGGCACCGCCGACGGCTCCTGGCGCCGCGTCCCCTCCTACCGCAACGTCCTCGACCACTTCCCAGGTGACGCCCGGGCGGGGTGGGGCGGGGGGGGGCAGGGGACAGCACCCCCCGGTCCCCGTCCCCTCACCGTCCCGGTGTCCCCGGTAGCGGTGGGGCAGGGCAGGGGGACGCGGCTGTTCATGCGCAACTTGGACACGGAGGGCGCCGGCTTCGAGTACGTCACCTTCCTGCACCGCGCCGGCGGCCGCGCGCTCTGCCTCTGCCAGACGGGGCCGTACCTCGAGGGGCCCCCCGGGTAGGTGCCACTGGTGCCAGCGCCGCGTGTCCCCTCCTGGCCCCTCCTGGCCCCTCCTGTCCCCTCCTGTCCCCTCCCGTCCCCTCCTGTCCCCTCCTGTCCCCTCCTGCTCCATCCCATCCCATCCCGTTCCATCTCATCCCGTCCCGTCCTGTCCTGTCCCATCCTGTCCCCTCCCGTCCCCTCCTGTCCCCTCCTGCTCCATCCCATCCCATCCCGTTCCATCCCATCCCCTCCCGTCCCCTCCCGTCCCCTCCTGTCCCCTCCCGTCCCCTCCCGTCCCCTCCCGTCCCCTCCTGGCCCCTCCTGGCCCCTCCTGTCCCCTCCTGCCCCATCCCATCCCATCCCGTTCCATCCCATCCCGTCCCGTCCCCTCCCGTCCCCTCCCGTCCCCTCCTGTCCCCTCCCGTCCCCTCCTGTCCCCTCCTGTCCCCTCCCGTCCCCAACCTCTCCCCGTGTCCCCGCAGCTTCACGCACGGCGGTGCCATCGCCAGCATCATCGACACCACGCTGGGGACGTGCGCCCTGGACGCCGCGGGGGTGGTGATGACGGCGCAGCTCAGCATCGACTTCCTGGCGTGAGTGGCACCGCGGGGACACGGTGACGGGGGTGTGCGTGTGGGGGGGTGTCCCCCCGTGTCCCCCCCCCAGCCGTGACCCCGCGCTGTGCCCGCAGCCCCGTGCCGCTGGGCTCCGTGGTGCTGCTGGACGGGCGCGTGGCCAGGCGCGAGGGCCGCAAGCTCTTCCTGTCCTGCGAGGTGCGCGGTGCCGAGGGGGACACGCTGCACGCCAAGGCCACCGGTGAGGACGGGGGGGGGGCACCGGGGGGACGGGGACACCCCCAGCCCCAAAGCCTCCCCGCAGGGCCCCCCCGCACCCCCGGGACCCGTCTCAGGGTGATGCCGGGTGGCACACGGGGGGGGTGCCGGTGCCCCGCTGCCACCCCCCCGGTGCCACCCGCTGCCACCACCACGCACCGTGAGGGTGGGGGACAGTTGGGCCCGGTGCCCCCCCCGCCCTGCCACCCCCCCCTCTCTCCCGCAGGGCTCTTCATCCAGCTGGACACCACCAAGTCCCCCCGGCCCGCATGGAAAACCCGGTGACGCCGTGGCCCCACCAGTGGGGGGGTGGGATGGGGGGGGGGCAGGGGTGTCCCCATGTCCCCATATCCCCTGTGTGTCCCCCCCGCTGCTGGTGGCAGCCCCCGGATCAGAGCGCTGGCAGCCAACAACGGCCTCGGCTCCTGCTGCTTTTGTGGGGTTCGGGGGCGTCGCGATGTGGGGGGGCACCGCGGGGCCTGACCCTGACCCTGACCCCGACCCTGACCCTGACCCTGTGCCCCCTTCCCCTGTCCCCAGCCCCATTTTGTGTCCCCCATCCCCTGTCCCTGTCCCCAGTCCTTGTCCCCAGCCCCCTGTGGTGCCCCCCGTCCCCGTCCCCATCTCCCTCCCTCCTGTCCCTGTCCCCCCCCCCCCCCGTGTCCCCCCCACCCGGGGGCTGTGGGCGGGGCAGGGGCAGTGCCCGGGGGAGGTGGCGCGGGGGGCGTGGCCTGAGGATGTGGGCGGGGCCTGGAGGGGGTGGGCGGGGCTATGGGGAGTGGGCGTGGTTACGATGGGAGTGGGCGGGGCCGGGCGCCCCCCCCCGTGCCCCCCGTGGACCCCCGGACACGGACACGCGTGGCCGCCCCCCCCGTCCCGCCCCCCTCGTGGCGCCCCGCGGCCCCCCCACGGGCGAGCCCCGCGCCCCCCTCGTACATCGGGGTCCCGGTGGGGGCCCCACGGGCGCCCCCCACGCGTGGGCGCACCGGGGATGCGCGGGTCCCACGGGCGCCCCCCGCAGCCCGGCGGGGAGGGGGGGGTCCCGACGCCCCCCCCCCGGGACCGGGGGTCTCGGCTCCCCCCGTGGCCGCGTGCCCCGTGGGGGGGGGGGGTCCCGTGGATCGCGCGTGGCCGCCGCCCCCCCCGTGGCGCGCCGGGGTCGGAGCGGTCGCGGGGTGGGGGGGGTTGGGGCCACCCGCGCCCCCTCCCCCCCGTGCCTCAGTTTCCCCCCCGCGGCGCCGTGGAAAGTCGGAAATTTCCAGTGCGTGGGGCCGGGGGGGGCAGGATGCCGGGGGGGGGGGCAGGATGCCGGGGGGGCCCCGGCGCCCTTATAACGCCCGGCACCGCGCCGCCCGCGCCGCCGCCGCCGCCATGCGAGGTAGGGCCCGCGCGGGGGGCTGCGGGCGGGGGGCGCGGGCAGGGGTGGGGGCTGCGGGCGTGCAAGGGAGTCGGAGCGGGGGTGCACGCGTGGAAAGCAGGGCGGGCTGAGCACACGCGTGTGCGTGCACAGAGCTGTGCGTGCAGGTGGGAGCAGTGGGTTGGGTGCTGTGGTGTGCAAGGACAGGGGGTGTGCAAGCGTGTGCAAGAGGTGGGTGCTTGGGGAGCAGCGGTGTGTGCGTGCAAGCTGGAGGAGCCTGCACTAGTGAGTGAGTGAGTGTGAGTGTGCAATGCACGGGGAGTGCATGTGGGTGTGAGGCTGTGGAGCACCGTGGAGGGTGTGCGTGTGCAAGCTGGGGGAGCAAAGAGCGTGCAAAGGGGTGTGTGGGGTGTGTGCAAGAGGGTGGGCTTGTGAGTGTGCACGCTGATGGCTGTGGGCATGCGTGTGCAAGCGTGGTGGGGCAGGTTGTGCGTGTGCAAGTGTGGAGGAACAGGAGAGGGAACGCGTGTGCACGCAGCCCTACAGAGCAGTCTGGGGGCAAAGCTGGGTGTGAGCACACAGGGTGTGTGTGTGTGTGTGTGTGTGTGTGTGTGCACACGTGTGGGCACAGCAAGGTGCTCGTGCAAGCGGGAGGGAGCATGTTGGGGGTGTGCACGGTGAGTGTGCCCCACAGGAACATGGATGTGTGCAGGGGCAGTGTGCAGGCAGGCGTGTGTGTGTGTGAGCACACACGTGTGTGCACAGATGCATGGCAGCGTGCACAGGAGCGTGCACATGCGTGTGCAAGCAGGAGAGCGCCGTGAGCCAGCAGTGCCCCGTGCACCCCGGTGTGCTGCCATCACACGTTGTGCAGCTCACACGCGCGTGTCAGGACAATCACAGCCCCACAGCGTGCTCTGGGGCACACTTTGGCTGTGCACACACAGGGGGCTGTGCACACGCGTGTGCTGGCGTGGTGCCACATGTGCACGCGTGCTGCTGCGTGTGCACAGCGCAGCGTGACCCTGCACACACCTAAGCAGCGTGTGCACGCGTGTCGGGGGGTGCACGCGTGTCACCGCGTGTCCCAGCCGTGCGGCGGCCACCGGCAGCCCCCTCCCCTCCCCTCCCCTCCCTGCGCCGGGCGCCCCAGCACCGCCAGCACCCATGGGTGCCCCCCGCAGCTGCGGGGCCGGGCACACGCGCGTTAGATGTGGTCGGTGCCGGCAGGTGCGCGGGGCTGGTGCAGGTGACGGGGACGGGGACGGGGACACGCAGGTGGCTCCGGGCAGCAGCCGCAGCCCCGCAGGGGCGCAGAGCCACCGCTGCCACCCCCCCGGCCCCGCCACCGCCCCCCCGGCCACCCCCCGGTCCCCGCTCCATCGGCACCAGGGACGCCGAGGGTGCAGCTGCCCCGACTCCGCGTCCCCGAGGGGGGCCCCACGTCCCCACGGGGGCCCCGCGGCCCCACCGGCGGCCCCACACCGGGGTTTTCTCCGCCGCCGCCGGTGCCACCCCCGCGTCTGGCCCGGGGCGGAGGGGACCCGGCCGCCACCGCTGAGTCACCGCCCAGCGGGTGGCAGGACCCCCGCCGGCGGGGAGGGTGCGGGGGTCCCGGGGGTGCCGTGGGGGATGCCCGGGGGGTCCCGGGGGCTCCGGGTCCTCGCCCGAGCCACTTCCCGCTGCGTCACGGTGTCTTGGCCCGTGCCGTGACGCGCTGGCCCGTGCCGTGGCGTGTTGGCCCGTGGCACGGCGTGTTTTGCCGTGACGTGTTGGGCTGCGCTGCGGTGGGGGGTGGGAGCCCGGCCCCGAGGTACCCCCCCACATCGCAGGGTCACTGGGTGCCCACAGGGACCAGAGGGTCCCCATGGGGCCGGTTGGTGCCAGTGGGTGCTGGTGGGGCTTACTGGGAGCTGGTGGGGCTTACTGGGAGCTAGTGGGGCTCACTGGGTGCCAGTGGGGCTCACTTGGGTGCTCTTGGGGCTCACTGGGTTCTGCTGGGGCTCACTGGGTGCCAGTGGGGCTCACTGGGTGCTGTTGGGGCTCACTGGGAGCCAGCAAGACCCCATAGGACTAACGGGTGACTGCTGGGTGCTGGTTGGTGCCTGGGGGGCTGACGGCCACCAGCGGGTGCCCACGGGGCCACCGGGTCCCCCACGGGGCCCATGGGTGTCCCTGGGTCCCCGCAGGGTTCGGTGGGTGCCAGTGGCACCGGCGGATGCCAGCAGGTCCCCGTGGGGCTGGCGGGTCCTGTAGGGTCCCCGTGATGCTGGTGGTGCCGGTGGGTCCCCAGGGTCCCAGGGAGCACCCAGGGGTGCCGGGAGCAGCGGGCGCCGTGGGAGCAGCGGGTGCGGGCAGGTGCCGGGGGGTGGGCGGCCGGGCGAGACCTCGGCGACCTCTCGCCGGCGGTTCCCGGCAGGAGCGGCACCGAAACGGCGCTTCCTGGCAGCCGCCGGCACCGTTGAGTAATGCGGGCGCTGGGCCCGGCTGAGTCAAAGCCCCGAATTCCCGGGGCCCCTCCGGCCGCCGCCACCGCGGGGGTCCCGGTGCCCAGCCCCGGATGCGAGGGCGGCCCCCCCCCCCCCCGCCCCAAAACTGGGTCGGGTGGAAAAAGCCGACGAAGCGGCTTCGGCCCCGGGAGGAAGAGGTGTGCGTGTGCGTGCGTGCACCGGCGCCCAGGAGCGTGCACGAGCCTTGGCGGGCGTGTTCCGGCGCGTGCAAGCGTGCACAAGTGTGTGTGTGTGCAGCAGCGTGTGCAAGTGTGTGTGACATGTGCAAGCACTTGTGTGTGTGTGTGTGCGGGCACGGCCGTGTGCGAGCTTGCACAAGCGCATGAGCGTGCAGCAGCTGGCAGGAGCGTGCCCGAGCATTGGCAGCTTTGCCTGGCTCTCTGCAAGTGTGCACAAGCGTGTGCGTGCGTGTGCCAGCGTGTGCAAGTGTGCGTGGCACACACAAGCATTTCTGGGTGTGTGAAAGCTTGCACAAGTGCACGAGCGTGCAGCAGCTGGCAGGAGCGTGCCTGGGTGTACCCGGCTCTCTGTGAGTGTGCACACGCGTGTGCAAGGTGTGAGGAGCAGGCACGTGGGTGACGAGCCGGTGGCCCAGGGGGACCGGAGCCGTCCCCATCGCCCTCACCGGGCTTTGGGCTCTGGGTGCTGCTAACGAGGCCTCGTTAACGAGCTGCACTCCTGGTGCCCGCAGTGGGGGCTGGTGGGGTCTGGGGCACCCCCTGGGGCGGGGGTCATGTCCCCCCCCCATCCCCCCTCGCAGTGTCCCCTTGGCTCTGGTGTCACCAGGGCTGAGCCGTTCGCTGGCTCTGGTGCCCCCCAGCACCCCCAGCCCAGTGTCCCCCATCTGTGGTCCCTGGGGCACCCCTGTCCCCGGTGCCCCCACCCCTGGTGGCTCCGGTGTCCCCCACCCCAGTGTCCCCATCCCTGGGGGTCCCCATTCTTGGGTGTCCCCATCGCCCACCCCGGTGTCCCCCAACCCTGGTGTCCCCATCCCCAGCGTCCCCATCCCCGTGTGCCCCCCACCCCGTGGCCCCCTCCCGTCCCCCCTCTCCGTGGGGCGCCCCAGGGGCGCAGCGGGGCCGTGGCGGGCGGCGGGCGCCTTCCTGCGAGGTGGGGCCGTGTCCCAGTTGTGGCTTCGCCGGCGCTCGCTGCCGCTGTGGTTTCGGCAGCCGCCGGCCCCGGGCACCCCCCGGACCCCCGCGCCCTGCAGGGCCCACCCTGGTGGGGACACGGGGGGCACCGGGAGGCCGTGGGGGGGGTGGGGTGGGGCTGAGCCCCTTGGGGACATCTGAGGCCGGGGGGGGGCTGTGAGAGCCAGAGGGGCTGCAGGAGCCCTGGGGTGACACGTGAGGCCCTGGGGTGACACGTGAGCCGCGAGGGACACGTACACCTATGGGGACACATACGCATATAGGGACCGGGGGAGCCCATAGGGACTGCGGGAGACTATAGAGGGTCCGTGGGAGCTGATGGGGGGTCTGTGGGAACTTATAGGGACCGTGGGATCATATAGGGACCGTGGGAGCCCATAGGGACCGTGGGATCCTATAGGGACCGCAGGATCATATAGGGACCGTGGGAGCCCCTAGGGCCCGCGTGCGTTCCTCTGGGCAGCGAGGGAACCCGTGAGCGCCACGTGAGCCCTGTGGGGCCACGGGAACCCACAGGGCGAGGCGAGGCCGTGAGAGACGTGAGCCCGCAGGGAGCACCTACGGCCACCGCGGCCACGTGAGCCCGCGCGGTGACACACGCGGACCCACGAGGGACACGTGAGGCCCTTGGGGACACGTGAGGCCCTTGGGGACAACGGAGCCTACGTGGGACCTGCGAGCCACCTACGTGGGGTGGCTGAGCCCATAGGGGCTGTGGGATCCTATAAGGGCCCTGTGAGCCCATAGGGGCCGTGGGATCCCATAGGGGCCCCATGAACCTATGGATGCCCCGGGTGCCTGCTGGGGACACGTGGTTCCCCGTGGGACACGGGAGCCCCAGGGAGAGCACTTGGGCGCCCCGGTGGCACGGGGTGGTCCCGTAGGTGGCAGACGGGGACCCCGTGAGCCCAGGGGGGCCGTGGGTGCCCACGCGCTGCCTCCCCCCCGCAGCCCACATCGAGGTGATCCCCTGCAAGATCTGCGGGGACAAATCCTCGGGGATCCACTACGGCGTCATCACCTGCGAGGGCTGCAAGGTGAGCGCGCTGCGGGCACGGGGGGCACCGGGGGTGCTGGTGGCGGCACCGCGGTGACCCCCCGGCGTGGTGCTGACCCCCCCCCCCCCCCCGGTATTTTTGGTGACCCCCCCCCCGTGGCGGTGCCCCCCATGCAGGGTTTTTTCCGGCGCAGCCAGCAGGGCAGCCTGAGCTACGCCTGCAGCCGGCAGCAGAACTGCCCCATCGACCGCGCCAGCCGCAACCGCTGCCAGCACTGCCGCCTGCAGAAGTGCCTGCGCCTCGGCATGTCCCGCGACGGTGGGTGACCCCCCCGAGACCCCCCCCAAGTGTGAACCCCCCCCCCAGCAATAGGGGGGCAACCCCTGCGTATCACTGCATGCGCCCCTATATATCTGGGTGCCCCCCATCATAGGGTCCCCCCCATCATAGGGTCCCCCTACTGCTGGGTGCCCCCCTGGCACTGCTCCTCCCTGACCCCCCCAGGGACCCCAGGGCCCATTTGCCCCCCCAGGGAAGGAGGCAGGGGGGGTCTGGAAGCAACAGGGACCAGGGACCCCGCACATGGGGCTGGAAAGCCGCAGTGCCGGGGCTATGTGGGGCTGGGGGTCATGGGGGGGCACACACCCACGCGTGTCCCCATGTGTCCCCGCGTGTCCCTGCGTGTCCCCGCAGCCGTCAAGTTCGGCCGCATGTCCAAGAAGCAGCGGGACCGGCTGCACGCCGAGGTGCAGCAGCAGCTGGAGCAGCGGCAGCGGGAGCGGGCGGCCCAGGGGGGCGCCGCCGCCTTCGCCCTGGGGCTGCCGGGGTGCTGCGGCCACCCCCTGCCCCCCACCGGCACCCCGGGGTGCCCCGGGCCCTGCGAGGGGAGGGCCGCCTGCAGCCCCGGCACGGAGGCGGAGGGCGAGCGGCGGGAGGGGGCCGCACGGGACCGGGACCGGGATGGGGACGGGGACGGGGACAGGGACAGGGACAGGGACGGCCCCGACCTGTGCCCGCGCCCCGACGTCGGCAGCGGCCTGGAGTCACCCACGTGCTCCGGGATGGAGATCGGTGAGTCACCGGGCTGGGGCTGGCACCCTTGGGTGCTCGGGGGTGGTGGGAGCTGGCACCGTCAGCCATGGGTGCCACAAGTTGGTGGGACATGTCCCTGTCACCCATGGGTGCTCGGTGGTGGTGGGACCCGGCCATGTGGGTGCCATCACCCTTGGGGACCCCATCACCCCTGGGTGCCACAAACTGCTGGGAGCCGGCACCCACGGGTGCTCAGTGCTGGGGCAGCCGCCCCCGTGTGTCCCCGTGTGTCCCCATGGGGAGGCTGCCCCCGGCCGTGCCCCCCCCCTGCCACCCCCCCGGTGCCCGCAGAGCTGCTGGCGCAGGACGTGCTGCGGTCACACCGCGAGACCTCGCAGCCGCGCGCCGAGGAGCTGCAGCAGCGCCGCTGGGAAACCTTCAGCCGCGAGGAGATCTGCGCCTACCAGAGGAAGGTGAGGACCCCCCCCCGGGGTGCTGGGTGGGGGGCGCAGGGGGGGGGGAGCCGCGAGGTGACGGAGCGGGGGGGCCGCAGCCCATGCAGGAGATGTGGGAGCGCTGCGCCGGGCGCCTGACCGAGGCCATCCAGCACGTGGTGGAGTTCGCCAAGCGCCTGCGCGGCTTCATGGAGCTGTGCCAGAACGACCAGATCGTCCTCCTCAAGGCCGGTACGGCCCCCCCGGACCCCCCCAGCACCCCCCCAGCACCCATGGGTGACACGGTCCCTGCAGGCTGCCGTGGTGCTGCTGGGGCAGGGTGGTCCCCCAGGGATGGGGTGGTCCCGGCACAGGGGGTGGCGGTGGGTGCTATGGGGTGCACTGGTCCCCGGGGAGGTGGTGTCCCCAAGGGTCCCATTTGGAAGGTGGCAGTGCCCAGGGGTCCCAATTGGCAGGTGACAGTCCCCAGGGTCCCCCCAGGGAGGTGGAGTCCCCAAGGGATCCAGTGGGGAGGTGGCAGTCCCATTGGTCCCAGTGGGAACTTGGCATCCCCAAGGGTCCCTTTTGGAAGCTGGCAGTCCCCAGGGTCCCCCAGGGAGGTGACATCCCCAAGGGACCCACTGGGGAAGTGGCAGTCTCACAGGTCCCGCTGGGGTGGTGGTGTCCCCAAGGGTCCCTTTTGGAAGGTGGCAGTCCCCAGGGTCCCAGTGGGGAGGTGGCATCCCCCAGGGGTCCTATCTGGGAGGTGGCAGTCCCCAAGGGCTGCTGCCACAGGGGCACACCCCCCCCCCCAAACTGCACCGCGGGGCCCTGGCTCAGGACCCCTCAGTGCCACCGTCCCTGTCCCTGTCCCCGTCCCTGTCCCCGTCCCCGTCCCCAGGCGCCATGGAGGTGGTGCTGGTGCGCATGTGCCGCGCCTTCAACCCCGAGAACCGGACCGTGCTCTTCGAGGGCAAGTACGCGGGCACCGAGCTCTTCAGGTCCCTGGGTAGGGATGGGGACACCGGGGGGGGATGTGGGGGGGGTGCCACGTGCCCCCGGGGGGGTCGCTGACCACGGCTCCCCCCCCAGGCTGCCACGAGCTCGTCGGCTCCATCTTCGACTTCGCGCAGAGCCTGTGCGCGCTGCGGCTGTCGGAGAGCGAGGTGGCCTTCCTCTGCGCCATCGTCCTCGTCAACGCCAGTGAGAGCCCCCCACCCCCCAAACCTCCCCCGACTTTTGCCCAAATCCCCGCCCTTTTGTCCCAAAGCGGGTGCTGGGTGGTGGGGGTGGGCGGCCCGGCCCCAGTGTGGTCCCTGTGGGGTCCCCACCTTGGTTCCCTGTCCCTATCCCTGTCCTGTCCCCGTCCCCATCCCTGTCCCCATCCCGTTGTCCCCATCGCTGCGCTCATCCCACCCCGTCATGGTCCCAGCGCTGTCCCCATCGTTGTCACCAGCCCCGTCCCCATCCCAAACCTGTCCCTGTCTCAGACCTGTCCCTGTCCCCATCCTCGTCCATCTCCAGCCCCGTCCCCCTGCCCACCACATCCCGTCCCCACACCCATCCCACCCCGACCCCATCCTCGTCCTGTCCCTGTCCCCATCCCAGTCCCCATCCCAAACCTGTCCCTGTCCCCATCCTTGTCACCAGCCCCGTCCCTGTCCCAGACCTCTTTGTCCCCATCCTGTCCCTGTCCCTATCCTGTCCCCATCCTGTCCCCGTCCCCCCCATCCCCCCGCCCGCCCCCACGTGCCGGTGCCGTGTCCGCAGACCGCCCGTGGCTGCAGGAGCAGGCGAAGGTGGCGCGGCTGCGGGGGCGCCTGGAGGTGGCCTTCCGCCTGCTGCTGCGCCAAACACACCGCGAGGGGCTGCTGGCCAGGGTGTGTGGGCAGGGGGGGCCGGGGGGGCACCGGGGGGGCACCGGGGGGGACACCAGGGGGGCAGGGGGGCACCGGGGGGGCACTGGAGGGGGCACAGGGGGGCACGGGCATGGGGGTGTTGTGGGGTGCCATGGAGGGTGCCGTGGGTTATGGGGGGGTCATGGGGGGAGACGTGGTTGGGGGGGGTGGTGGGACATGGGGTGTCGGGGGGGGTTGAAGGGGTGCCATGGGGGTGCCATGGGGTGTTGGGGGGGGCAGAGGGGTGCCATGGGGGAGTGCTGTGGGACAGGGGGTGTCACGGGGGGGTCATGGGGGGTCATGGGGGGGTCAGAGGGGTGCCGTGGGGGGGGTGTCCTGAGACATGGGGTGTCGGGGGGAGGTCAGAGGGGTGCTGTGGGACATGGGGGGTGCCGTGGGGGGTGCCCCGGCCATAGGTGTGACCACAGGGGGCTGCCCCCCCGGGTGTGTGCCCCCCCCCGGTGACACCCGTGTCCCCCCCGCCCCCCCCAGCTGCCCCCCGCGGGCCGCCTGCGCGCGCTGTGCTCTCAGCACGTGGAGCAGCTCCAGGCCTTCCGCCGCCTGCACCCGGGGGCGCTGCCCGCCGCCTTCCCCCCGCTCTACCGGGAGCTTTTCGCCGCCGACAGCGACGCCCCCGGCCCCCGCTGAGCCCCCCCGGGCCCCCCCCGGGACCCCCCTGCCCCGGGACCCCCCCTCCCCTGGGGGCTAATAAAGGATTTGGGGGGAAAACGGCGCCTCCGTGGGGTCTGTCACGCGTGGGGGGGGCACCGGGGGGGCACCGGGGGGGGGGGGACACGCGTGGGGCCCCCCCCGCCCCGCCCCCAGCCCTGGGGGCGGGTCCGGAGCCCCCCTTCCCCCCCAGCTGCTCTCCCATTGGCTGCGGCGGGGCCCCCGCGCGCTTCCCATTGGCCGCTTCATTCCGAGGCAGGTGCGCGGCCCCGCCCCCTTTCCTCGCCCCCCTGGCGCCTGATTGGCGGGGCGGGGGCGGAGCTGCGCGCTGATTGGCTGGGGGAGGGAGGGGGCGGGGCTGGCGGCGGCGGGGAGCGGGAGCGGAGCGGGCGCGGCTCCCACCCCCCCCCCCGGTCCCGGTCCCGGTCCCGGTGCCCCCGGCGGGGCCATGGCGGCGCGGGGGGGGCTGGGGCTGAGCGGGCTGCAGAAGGCGGCCGTGCTGCTGGGGCTGCCCGCGGGAGCCGCCGTGCTCTACATCGTGTACCGCCGGTACCGCGAGGGGCGAGGTGCGTGCGGAGAGACCCCCCCGGGCGGCGGGACCCCCCCTCGGGAACCCCCCCTCGGGACCCCCCCTTGGGGACCCTCCGTGGGACCCTTCCTTGGGACCCCCCCCGTGGGGACCTCTCCTTGGGACCCCCCCTTGGGAGCCCCCCTTTGGGGACCCCCCCTTGGGAGCCCCCTTTGGGACCCCCCCCTTGGAACCCCCCCCCAGGCACTCCCTCCTTTAAGGGACCCCCCAGCCCCCCCCTTTTGGGTCCCCTCCCTTTGAGGAACCCCCTCCCCTTGAGCCCCCCCCCTGTTTGGGGCCCCTCTTCCCCCTTAGGGGACCCCCCCATTGTCCCCCCCTTTGGGACCCCTCCCCTTGCCATTTGGGGACCCCCCCCCTTTTGCACACCACCCCCTCCCTTTTGGGGATCCCCCTGTTGCCCTCCCCTTTGGGGACCCCATTCCCTTTTGGTGACCCCCCCCTTCCCCTTAGTGACCCCCTCTCCTTAGGGACCCCCCCCTTTTGGGCACCACCCCCTTTGGGGACCCCCCCTCTCCCTTTGGGGACCCCTCCCACAAGGACCCCCCCCTTTGGAGACCCCCCCCCTTGGAGACCCCCCCTTGGGGCTCCCCCCTCCCCCCGGTGACCCCCCCTTTCCCCCTCCCCCCCGGTTCCCAGCGGACCGCGCGACCTTCGTGGGCACGGAGGACCTGGAGGCGGAGGTGCGGGTGCCGCGCGCGGCCGTCCGGGCGCTCATCGGCCGCCAGGGAGCCACCATCAGGAAGGCGAGCACCGGGGGGGGGGGGCACGGGGGGGGGCTGGGGGGGCTTCGGCAGGGCCCCCCCGGGGCTGACACCCCCCCCCCGGGGCTGACACCCCCCCCCGGTGCCCCCCAGCTGCGGCAGGAGACCGGGGCGCGCATCGCCCTGGAGGAGGAGGAGGAGGAGGAGGAGGAAGGTGGGGGCGCGGAGCGGCTGCTGCTGATCGCGGGGTCCCCGGGCCAGGTTTGCCGGGCCCAGGCCGCCGTGCGCCAGGTCCTGGCCGACAGCGCCCCGGTGCTGGAGCAGCTCCGCGTGCCCCACACGGCCGTGGGCAGGATCATCGGTACCGCACGGCCCCCCCGCGGGGACACGGAACGGGGCTGGGGGCTCCGCTGCTTCCCAACGGGGTGGGGGCGGCCGGGACTCTGTGCACAGGGGGTGGCTGGGGCTGGGGGCTGTGGGGCTGGGGGATGTGGGGCTGGGGGATGTGGGGCTGGGGGATGTGGGGCTGGGGGCTACGGGACCAGGGGCTATGGGACTGGGGGCTACAGGACTGGGGGCTGTGGGACCAGGGGCTATGGAATTGGGGGCTATGGGACCAAGGATAAGAGACCGGGGGCTGTGGGAGTGGGGGCTACAGGACTGGGGGCTACAGGACCAGGGAATATGGGACCGGGGGCTACAGGACCCAGAGGATAAGGGAACGGGGGGCTACGGGACTGGGGGCTACGGAACTGGGGCCTACAGGACTGGAGGCCGTGGGACCGGGGGCTATGAAACCGGGGGCTACGGGACTGGAAGTTACGGGACCAGGGAATATGGGGCTGGGGGCTACGGGACCAGAGCCTCCATGGGGAGCAGGAGCCGCGGCCCCGGGGGCTGCAGGCGGTGTCACCCCCAGCCCCGGGGTCCCCGCAGGCCGCGGCGGGGAGACGGTGCGCAGCATCTGCCTCAGCTCGGGGGCCAAGGTGCAGTGCGAGCGCCGGAGCGAGGCCTGCACGGCCCCCACGCGGCTCATCCGCCTCTCGGGGACACGCAGCGAGGTGGCGGCCGCCAAGGTCAGCGGGGACCGCGGGGCTGGGGCGGCCACGGGGGGGGCACGGGCACGGCCCCCCCCCCCACACTGTCCCCGTCCCTGTCCCCGCAGAAGCTGATCGTGGAGAAGCTGCTGGAGGACGACGCCTTTCGGAAGGAGCTGGCCCGGGTGGCGGAGGCGCGGGGCCACCGCAAGCAGCCCCTGGGCAGCCGCAGGGAACCGGGGCCACCGGCACCCCCCGGGCACGGGGCCGGGGCCGGGGGCTGGCCCGGGGGTGTCGCTGCCCTGCTGGGTGAGGAGCCCCCTGAGGAGCTGGGGGGGCAGAGCGAGGCCCCGGAGGAGCTGGCGGTGGGGGCGGAGGTGGCGGTGCCGAAATTCGAAGGTAGGAGGTGGGGTGCCTCGTCCCGGGGGGGCTGCAGGGGGGGAATTGGGTGTGGGGGGGGCTTGGGGGGAGCTGCGGGGTGCTGGGACCCCTCTGGGTGTCCCGGGGGGGCTCCGTGCCCCCCGGTCCCACTTGGGGAGCCCAGCGGGAGCCACATGAGTCCCCCGGGAGCTCCGGGGCAGGATGCGGGGCTCAGCTCCTGCCCTCGCTCACCCCGGGCTCCCCCTGGGGACCCCCCCCCGGGGGGTTCCCGTCCCCCATCCCGCAGTGCCCAGCCCCGAATTCGGCTTCCCCGCGGCCGAGCCCCTGGAGGTTTACGTCTCGGCGGCCGAGAACCCCGACCACTTCTGGGTGCAGCTGGTGGGGGAGCGCAGCCTGCAGCTGGACCAGCTGGCGGCACGCATGGCGCAGTACTACCAGGGCAGCGGCCGCACGGTGAGACCCCCGGGGGGGGGCCCAAACCCCCTGCACCCCTCCCACCCCCCCCCCCCCAAAAACCATGCCCCTGGCCCCGTGGGGTGCATCGCTCCCCGTCCCCGCAGGCGGAGCTGGCGGCCGTGCAGGCGGGGGACATCGTGGCCGCTCCCTACGGGGCCGACGGGGCCTGGTACCGGGCGCGGGTGCTGGGCGCGCTGCCCGGCGGCGGCTGGGACCTGTACTACGTCGATTTTGGGGACAACGGCGAGGCGCAGCCCGGGGAGCTGCGAGCACTGCGGTGAGCGGGGGGGGGGCACGGGGATGGGGCTCCCTCCACGCCCCCCCAAGAGCCCCCCCAGAGCCCTCAGGGGGTCTCGTGGCCACCCTGCTGGGGAGGGGGCTCTGCGGGGTGCTGGGGGGTCCCAGCAGCCCTGGGAAGTTGGGAGCCCCCGGGGGGGCCACCTGGGGTCAGCCTGGTTTATTTTCCCCCCCCCAGGAGCGATTTCCTGAGCCTCCCCTTCCAGGCCATCGAGTGCAGCCTGGCTGGCGTCGCACCCGTGGGTGAGTGGGGAAGGGGCACGGCGGGGACGGGGGGAGGCTGAGGGGTCCGGGTCCGGGTCTGTGACCCGACCCCGCTCCGTGGGGCCACCCCGTGTCCCCCCCCCAGGCACCGAGTGGGCCGAGGCAGCGCTGGACGCGTTCGAGCAGCTGACGCACTGCGCGCGCTGGAAGCCGCTGCGGGCCAGGGTCTGCAGCTACGGCCGGCGGGGACCCCGCACGTGGCCCCGCATCGCCCTGAGCCTCGAGGTCAGCCTGACCCCGACCCCCAGACCCCAAACTCCTCGTCCCAGCCCCAAACTCCCCCCCCTCCCCGTACCCCGGCCCCGTTCTCGCCCCCCAGGACCTCGACGTCGCCGCGGAGCTGGTGCGGCTGGGCCACGCTGCGCCACGGCCACGGGAGGAGGAGGAGGAGGAGGAGTGGGAGGAAGAGGAGGTGGCAGGGGATGAAGCCCTGCGGTGGGGGACGGAGACCACCCCGGTGAGAGGACCTGCGGCGGGGTGGCTGCTGGGGGGGGGTCCCGGTGTGCTCAGCCCCCCGTCAGGCAGGGCCGGGGCCGGTAACGGGGCTGTTCCTGTGCAGGAGGACGGCACCGGAGCCCCCCTGGAGAACCTCCCGGAGCCCCGGGGCAGCCCCAGCGAGGAGCCCCCCACCCCAGCGCCCCCCACCCCGGCCCCCCCCACCCTGGCGCCCCCCACCCCGTCCTGCATCAGCCCCCCGGGTAAGCAGCAAACCTGGCACCGGTCCCCGGGGAGGGGAGGAGAAGGGGCCGGGGTGTGCCCCGGCCGGGCTTTGGGGTGGGGGGGTCCCGGGGTGGGGGGTCCCGGGTGGGGGGGCCCCTTCTGTGACCCCCCCTCTCTGCAGAAGGCGGCCCCGTGTCCGGCAGCGGCGCTGTCCCAGTGGCGGAGGGGAGCTCCCTGTGACCCCCCCAGGGGCAGGAGGCGGCCGGGCACCTTCAGGTGGGTTCCCCCCGTTACCCCCCCGCTCCCCCCGTTCCCCCCGTGCGGGGCTGAGCCGGGGGGGCCGCACTCTTACCCCCCCCCCCCCAATTTCTCCTCATTCCTAGGGCTCAGGGTGCCTCTGTTGGAGGAAGCCGCGGTCCAGGGAGAATTCGGGGCCGCGGGGATCGATGCTGCCCCCCCCAATCCCCCCCCGGTGCGGCGGGGGCTCCCCCCGGTGCTGCCCCGGGCCCGGGGGGGGGGGGTCCCGGCCACCGGCCCCCCCTCAGGCCCATTGGGGGCTCCGTTCGGTTGCGTTCTGTTGTTGTGGCCCCAGCCCCGTTGTGTGGTGGGGGCAGAATCGGTTCAATAAAGTTCGGTTCTGGGCCCCGGTGCCTCCTGAGCCTCCCCCCCCCGTTACCACCGGGCCCCAACCGGTGCCACCGGGGGACGGCAGCGCCGGGCTCTGCCCGGGTGGGTTCCCGGGGGGGGGGGGGCAGCCGGTACCGGGCAGCCCCGGGGTGCGACGGTGCCTCCGAACCGGGGCTTCCCCTGCCGGGACCGGGGGGGACCGGGGGGAACCGGGACGGGGCCGGGGAGGCGGCGGGGGGTGGGGGGGGCCGAGGGGGCGGGGTCCCGGTGGGCGGCACCGGGCGCAGGCGCGCCGCGGGCAGCCCCCGGTGGGGTCCTCGCGCCCCGCCGAGCAGCCCGGTGTGGGGGGCGGGGCCGTTCTGCGCGCTCCCTGGGCTCAGGCGCGTGGCGGGGCAGCCCCGCGGAGGGGTCCTCGGGGGGGTCCTCGCGGCGCCGGCTGGGGGCGGCCATGTTGGGCCCGGTGGCGGCGGGGGGCCGCGGGCTGGCGGCCGGCACGGCCCTGAGCCGGGCCCTGAGCATCAGCCACGGCCGGGTGAGGGCCGGGGGGCTCCGGGGGGGTCCGGGGGGGCAGCTGGGGGCGGCCCGGCCTGACCCGTTCCCCCCCGTTCCCCCCGGTTCCCCCCCCCGCAGGGCACGGTGGTTGTGGAGCGCTGGTGGCCGGTGCCGCTGAGCCGCGAGGGGCGGGCGCCGCGGCTGCACCCCCGGCGGCACCGCGTGTACCGGCTGCTGGAGGACGGCAAGCACCTGCCCAAGGCCGAGCTGGAGCTCATCCTCACGCGGCCCGTGCAGGGTACGGGGGGGGGGGGGGCGGTACCGGGGGGGGGCCGGTACCGGGGGGGGGGCTGGGGGGGGTCCCGGTGCCGCCACCGAGAGCCGCGAACCCCCCGGTGGGGCCCGGCTGCGGCCCTGGGGCCCATCTGGGGCTCGCTCCCGGGGCGCAGCGGGGTTGGGGCGTCCCCACGGGGGGGGGGGGGGTTGGGGTCCCCACACCGGGCTGCCCCCCCCCCGCCGCCCCCTGACCCCGCCGCCGTTCCCCCCCCAGGGCTGGGGACCCGCGGTGACACCGTGCTCGTGAAGAAGTCCCTGGGGCGCAACAAGCTCCTGCCGCAGGGGCTGGCGGTGTACGCGTCCCCCGGGAACAGGCGGCTGTTCGAGGAGGAGCGGCAGGTGAGGCCCCCCCGGGACCCCCCCCGGTAACACCCCCCCGGTAACACCCCGCCCGGTACCCCCCCCCCCGGGAACCCCGGTAACGAGCCCCAGTCCGGGGCAGGGGGGTGCGGGAGGGGCCGCGGGGGGC